>NC_059997.1:10000-17500 GCF_912999745.1 Papilio machaon
GGAGGGTGGCCCCCGCAGGTACCCTCCACCGAGGCCCTTTAAAACAGAGGGCCTCGGTCTTACTGAGGGCCACTCGGAGGCCTAGTGCCTCGATCCTCCGGGTCAACAATGTGGCTCCGGCCTCAGCCCTTCTCACGAGCCGGCTCCAGGTGGTGTCCCGGACGGCTACCAGCGTGTCATCTGCGTAGCAGATGACCGCCATCCGGGACAGCACCTCTCCGCGGATGGCCCAGTCATACCCGATGTTCCATAGCAGGGGCCCTAGCACGGACCCCTGTGGAACACCGGAGGCCATCCGCCTTTCCTCTCTGCCGGTTCTCCCCATGTAGGACACTACCCGCCCTTGCAGGTAGTGTCCTACGACTCTCCGCAGGTAGAGGGGCACTCCGTGGTACCGGAGCGCCTCCTCTATTACCGCAAAGGGGAGGGAGCCGAAGGCATTGGCGATGTCTAATGACACCGCCATGGCTCCCTGCCCCTTTTGGGCCGCTTCGTCGGTGAACTTCTTCAGGGCGGCCAGGGCGTCCAAGGTGGATCGTCCTGACCGGAACCCGAATTGGTTCACCGAAAGCTGCGGCCCGTCCCTCTCTAGATGCTGGATGATCCGGGCAGCTATGACACGCTCTAGTAGCTTCCCGGCCTCATCCAGCATCACTAATGGGCGGTATCCCGACGGAGAGTCCGCGGGGCGGCCTTCTTTCCTGATGAGGACCAGCCGCCCCTCCTTCCACACCTCAGGGAAGTGCCCCGCTGCCAGGCAGTCCTCGAAGAGGCAGCGTAGGCGGTCCCCGAGGTGCTTCAGCGCGATGGGGAGAACCTTCCCCGGGACCCCATCCGGTCCCGGGGCCTTCCGCGGGCCTTGGAGCCGGCGGTCATTTCCTCCTCGGTTATCGGAGGAGGATTAGGGACGGCGGCGTCGTCCTCGTCGTCATCCCTCTGCTGCGACATGCGCGGTGGCTCGAATGGGGGGCTGTCTGGAAATAGCCCCTCTACCACCGCGCTGAGGACGGCCGGCTCCATGGCCTCCGTGGGGGGCGCCGTTTTGAATTTGGCCCGTACCATCCGGTACGGGCGCCCCCACGGGTCCGCGTCCAGGGCCGCCAAGAACTCCGAGTATGCAGCGTCCTTGGCGGCCCCTATGGCGGCTTGGAGCGCCTTCTTGGCCGAACGCATTTCGGCGTGAAGGCGCTCCAGCTCGCCCGGCTCCCGATGCCGACGTCTTCGGCACCGGGAGAGTGCACGGCGGGCAGCGTTGCTGGTGGCACGCAGGGCCGCGAGGTCCCGCGACCACCAGTACACCCCCTCTCGGGGCGTGAGGCGTCGAGCCCTAGGCATTGCTGAGTCGCATACAGCTGTCAAGTCCCGACGGAACCTGGCAGCCCTTTCTCCGACCCCCAGGGATTGAGGGGGGTCGGAGGCCCACGAACAAACAATAGCGGCCTCCTCTGCCAGGTCTTCGTCGAGACGTGACAGCTGCCACCTAGGGAAGACGCCCCTGCCGCCCGCCGTGCGGGTTTGACGCCCAGGGGGCGCTGTGGAGACCCTGAACCTGATGTACAGGTGATCTGACAGGGTCTCCACATCCTCCAGGACGCGCCAACACGAGATGCGCGCGCCGATATTGGGGGTGGCAAACGTCACGTCGACAACTGAGCCACCCCGTGAACCTAACCTAACCTAACCTAACCTAACCTAACCTAACCTAACCTAACCTAACCTAACCTAACCTAACCTAACCTAACCTAACCTAACCTAACCTAACCTAACCTAACCTAACCTAACCTAACCTAACCTAACCTAACCTAACCTAACCTAACCTAACCTAACCTAACCTAACCTAACCTAACCTAACCTAACCTAACCTAACCTAACCTAACCTAACCTAACCTAACCTAACCTAACCTAACCTAACCTAACCTAACCTAACCTAACCTAACCTAACCTAACCTAACCTAACCTAACCTAACCTAACCTAACCTAACCTAACCTAACCTAACCTAACCTAACCTAACCTAACCTAACCTAACCTAACCTAACCTAACCTAACCTAACCTAACCTAACCTAACCTAACCTAACCTAACCTAACCTAACCTAACCTAACCTAACCTAACCTAACCTAACCTAACCTAACCTAACCTAACCTAACCTAACCTAACCTAACCTAACCTAACCTAACCTAACCTAACCTAACCTAACCTAACCTAACCTAACCTAACCTAACCTAACCTAACCTAACCTAACCTAACCTAACCTAACCTAACCTAACCTAACCTAACCTAACCTAACCTAACCTAACCTAACCTAACCTAACCTAACCTAACCTAACCTAACCTAACCTAACCTAACCTAACCTAACCTAACCTAACCTAACCTAACCTAACCTAACCTAACCTAACCTAACCTAACCTAACCTAACCTAACCTAACCTAACCTAACCTAACCTAACCTAACCTAACCTAACCTAACCTAACCTAACCTAACCTAACCTAACCTAACCTAACCTAACCTAACCTAACCTAACCTAACCTAACCTAACCTAACCTAACCTAACCTAACCTAACCTAACCTAACCTAACCTAACCTAACCTAACCTAACCTAACCTAACCTAACCTAACCTAACCTAACCTAACCTAACCTAACCTAACCTAACCTAACCTAACCTAACCTAACCTAACCTAACCTAACCTAACCTAACCTAACCCAGTCGCGTGCCAACCGCCAAGGCGAACGGATCGTTCCGCGCGGCTCTAGAGCAAGAAAATCTTAAGTTGCAGAAAAAAGTTGCAGAATTATAAAGTGTCGTATACCGTTGGATGCGTCTCAGTGTTGTGCGTCTAATAGTGAAAGAATCGTGAATTTTGGACAATCTAGTGGAAAGTTATGAAGCAAAAACTAAAAACCGTTAGAGTCAAAAATTTCGCAGAGGAATAACTCCGAAAGTAAATCGAGGACCTATATATTAAATTATATCATTGGAATCAGTATAAATGGACCTTTCTTGCAGTATATAAATTTGATTTTCTCATTATTGAATAAAATTTTACAAATACTTTTAACTTCAAACACGTGCTGTTTGAAATACTGTGTGTAAAGTGGGAAGTGGAATACATACAGGATTTCATCTAAGTGTAGTGTACTTGAATACAGTGAAAAAACTGAAGTTTACAAAGGTTTAATACTAAAATACAGCAAAAAACAAAATTTTAAACACACGTGCAGCCGGCGACATCTAGTGGTAAGAAGCGGAAACCACTCACCCAAGGCCAAGACATAAGGAGGATTGCACACACACCGAAAGGAAGACTTTAAAAATATTAAGTTATAGTATTAGTATAACGAATAATTTAACTCTTTAACATTCTCAGTCTGATTTAGTCAAAACATTTAATTAAAGCATTAAACATTAGTAATTAGATTTTATATTAAACTAGGAAAATAAATTGTGTAAAAAAAAAATTTTGAATCCATATAACTAAATAAAAATTCAAAACTTATAAAATAATTGTTAATTAGAAATATCTAGAACAAATTAAGAAATCAAAACTAAATACTTTCACTTATCAATCAAATTAAAATAGAAATAGAAATTTCAAAATATCATATCAAATAAATATTCTTGTTGTGTGTAATCCACTTAAGTTGTTCTGGAAAAATCCATTGTACTCTGACTGTGAATTAAAGTTGGTGACATCTAGCGGCGAAAAGCTGAACTGTAGATAACAGTAATAAAATATAAAGACAGTCACACACCATAGTAAAAAGAAATAGAATTTAATTAGAATAATTAACATATTTCAAGTGTAACGTATTACACTTCATAAGAAATTCATCAAATTAGTATAATATCAAATAAATTAAATAATACACATAGCGGAAATAGATTATAAACCCTACATAAACATATTTAGAACTTCAATATATTATATTAATTCAAAAACTGTCGTGTGTCACCAGCTTAAGTTTAAACACTTGTATTACAACTGTATTTTTGAACTAGAGCCGCCTAGTGACGAAAAGTTTAACTAAAGATAACAAATTAAGAAATAAAGACTGACACACAACAGGGTGGAAGAAATAGAAAAATAATTGATACATTTAATACATTTAATTTTATTATTTCATAAATTACAAATAATTACTAGTTATTAGATTAGAAGTTAATACTAAGTAAAACTAAAATTAAACCATTAAATATAAGAGTAACGAACAAATATACCATTAATAAGTTAAATTTAGATAATTAAACTTACCATTTTTATAAAATAATTGTTGTATATAACTAAATTAGAATTAACATCTATATAGAAAATTATTAAACATTCTTTAAAAATATTAAAATTATTTTAAGTACTGTTGTGTGTCACTCGCTTTAATTGTTCGTAATAATACTTGTGCACATATAGTATAAGATTAGTTTAATAAGTATTATCACTGTATTGATATCATCATTATAATTATTTGCAACTACAATCAACATTAATTACACCAACAAGCGAATAGATACTTATTTGAAAACATAAATATTAATCAGTTAAATCATCACTCTAGTGAATCACAGCCCGTACCCAATCATTCTTATCAAACTCCATAATATTAGGACCGCAACCCATTCTAACGGCAAATATTTACAGAATATTTTGAATTTAGACTCAGATAGTAACTATTATAAAACAAAAATCACTAAACAACATGCAACGAACACCAACCAAACAAAGACCATCGTCCACACAGGAAGTTGCAGAAATAACCACACCAGCACACAGTAATATATATATACCACAGTATAGTGAAATGGAAACCGATTCTGAATCAGAATACTACACCTACCTCGCACACACATCACTACTAGAAAGAAAAGAAAATAAAACACCAACTAGGGAAACAAACACCCTCCACAGCTACATAGAAGAGGCGAAATCAGCCCACAAACAAGCCCTTATAAATCTAAACAACTCCAGAAACCTTAAAAGAGAAATAAAAGAAGGAATCGAAAACGCCGTAAAGCGCCTCTTCAAAGTCTTCAAGGAAACCATCAAAGAACTCGAATCAAGCAACCTAAGAAAGAATACAAACTCCACCCATCTCCCCCCCTCTCCACCCCCACCCCCAAGTACTAATGAATATAGAAATTTTTCACAGAAAATAGAGGAACACTCAAAACTCCTCGCAGAGAACAACAAAACGATGGACATTATACGCAAAGAGTTGGAAGGGATGGGAAGAACTAACATAATAAATTCGGTAAAATTGGACAAGTTGGACAAACTGGACACCCTGGATAACTTGAACAAATTGGAAAAACTTGAGAATGGAATAAGCAAACAAATAGAAACATATGCAAGCATTACGGAGAGGGGAAACAAAATCATTCAAGAAAACAGCAAAAGAATAGAAGAATTAAACGAAAATATAATAAAAAACCAAAACACCGAAAACAACAGAAGCAAAACATACGCATCAGTAGTAACATCTAACACACCAATAAAAACAATAGAACAAACACTACACTCTATAAAGATCACATCTAAAAATCCAATAGATACAGGAGAGGAGGTTCTAGATAAAATTAGAAAGGCCCTTCAGGCTAAAGAGGGAGGTGTCGAAATAGAAAGAATAAGAAAAGCTAAGGACCAGAAAATAATTATAGGTTTTAAAACAGAAAAAGAAAGAGAACTAGTAAAAGAAAAATTAAAAGATACAAAAAACCTAAACGTGCAGGATATACAAAACAAAAACCCATTGGTTGTTATTAGGGATGTACTAAACTACAACACCGATGAGGAAATACTGGCAGCCCTACAGAAACAAAACAAAGATATTTTCAATAACTACACTGAAACAGACAAAATGGAAATCCTCTACAAAAAGAAAGCAAAAAATCCGCAAACAAATCATGTAGTAATAAGAGTCCCCCCCCAGGTCTGGAAGAGCATGATGGAAGCTGGTAAAGTCCGGATAGACTTACAAAAGCTACGTGTAGAAGACCAATCACCATTGATCCAATGCTCGACCTGCCTGGGTTATGGACATCCCAAACGGTTCTGCAAAGATAAAGAAGAAAAATGTAGCCACTGTGGAGGACCCCACAAACGATCTGAATGTGAAGAATGGAAAAACAAATCTGAACCCACATGCTGTAACTGCAAGCAAGCAAAAGTAAACAACCACAATCACAACGCATTCAGCCAGGAATGCCCAATAAAAAGAAAATGGGAACAAATAGCACGGTCAACAATAGCATACTCATAGATTTCACATACATATACATAAATATAACACAAACACAACTAAACACATTATAATATACATATATACAATATATAAATAAATATATAAACACATATAATAACATACACATACACAAGCTAAGAAAATACATAAACACACACATTCACAAACAAACCACTTTACAGTTTTAAACAAACTAAATAAAATACAAATATTGTAAAATAAATATGCAAAAAATTTTAAAAATAATAACCATTGTAAAACAGTAAAAGTGGATTTATACTAACATTAAATAACACACTATACATAAAAAGTATAACACAGCGAATAAAACAATACTCATATAAATATTTTATTTAATATATTACTCACAATTATAGTATAATACAAACTAGTAAATTTATAAAACAAAACAACCAAACCACAATATTAAAATATATATGTACATCACACTTAGGTATATAAACAAACCACTATTACAGTTTTATACAAATTAAATAATAAACAAATATTGTAAATAAACATGCAAACAAAATTTAAAAAATAATAACCATTGTAAAACAGTAAAAGTGGATTTATACTAACATTAAATAACACACTATACATAAAAAGTATAACACAGCGACTAAAACAAAATTCACAAAATATTTATTAATATATTACTCACAACTATAGTATTATACAAATTAGTAAACTTATAAAACAAAACAACCAAACCACAATACTAAAATATATATGTATATCACACTTAGGTATAACATACACCCAAAACATATACAAAAATATAAACAAACATACACAAATGCACACAAAATACAAACATACATAAACACAAACAATACACAACACAAACACAAAGTGCATACACACATACACTCAAAATACAACAATACAATACAATGTAAACATACCAATCATACAACATTCACTAAAACACAAGTACATACAATACATAAAAACAAATTATAACACACACACAACACACACATATGCATATAGAAATTATATAAAAATAAAACATATACAGGCAGGGAAGGAATTTTAAAAATTTTATAAAATTGCATATAGAAGGCACCGAGACAAAATTATACAAATATCAGGCAACCAATTGTAATGGTTTATAATATAAATAACAACAAATATTGTGAACAAACAAGTAAAGTAAACAAGAAAAAAGGTACAAAGAATGTAAAGTAAAATTACAAAAATATTAAAAAATTAAAATGCTTATAGTACCATTAATTAAGTAAAATTGTAAACCTTAATTGAT
>NC_059997.1:8595000-8625000 GCF_912999745.1 Papilio machaon
CCCATCGCGTAATCCCGGTGGCCATCACCGGGACCGCGGGCCCCTGTCTTGATCAAGACGGGGGCCAAGAGGTGGGTCTCTATAAACCCTGGCGGCACCAGCGGGGGAGGCGGGGATTCCGAACCTGCATTGCACGGTGTCGTCTTGAGGAGCGCCTAAGGGCGCAGAGAGGGCCCCTCCCGGGGCGGTCAGTGGGGCGTCGCGGTGGCAAGCTCACGCGATCCCGTGGCGCCCCACAGTATGGCCATGAGGGAACAAGGAGGTTTAGTGGGTATGCTCCCATTCGGGGAGAGAATCTCACATAACTCGCGTGTCTTCCCCGAGGCACGGAGTATGCATTAAGCATTCCTCCTTGTATAAAAAAAAAAAAAAAAAAAAAAAAAAAAAAAAAAAAAAAAAAAAAAAAAAAAAAAAAAGGTTAGGTTAGGTTAGGTTAGGTTAGGTTAGGTTAGGTTTTTTTTTTTTTTTTTTTTTTTTTTTTTTTTTTTTATGAGCGGCGTATTGCCGCCCTTTCTTTCACCCCTGACATTTTATCAGAGACTTTGTTATTCGATTTTACTTCATTTCTACTTTGTTTCTACAATTATTATAGTTTAATGTATTTTATTTACAGTTTATAGGTGCCAGCGATATGCAAGTTGCCGGGTGGCGCTTCTCCCCATGTATGCAGTCATACATATAGGTAAGCACCACTGTGTCTATTTGCTTTCTAAATATCCATCATTTCTTCCCTATCGCTAACACCAATTATGTTTTATTTAGTTTTGCTACTTGTTTTACAATTTTTTCGCAATAGTCTAAGAAAATTTGTCTTATTATTTTATTTTTTACTATTTCTACTAATGTCTCTTTCCTAATATCCTTATTTATTTTATTTTCTATATCTATTCTTTCCTTCATGTACATGTGACAATTTGTTATTAAATGCAATACTGTTTGGTTCTCGTTTGCTCCACAGTGGCACGATGGGCTGTCCTTGCGTTTGAACCGATGCAGATAGTCTGCAAACCCACCGTGCCCCGTTAAGGTTTGTACTATTGAGGCATTCATCTCTATTTTCCTTATTACTGGGTAGGCATCCACTACATCCGGGAAAAATAGCTTAGTAGTGGAGGCTGTAGTTCCGTTTTTATATCTCCGGTTCCATTCGTCAAGCGAGTCCAACCGGATTTGTCGCTTGACGAATGAAACCGGACATTTATCGTAGTCTGGTCTCCGTTTAATTTTTTGAGCAGCCTCCTTTGCTAAAATATCCGCTCTCTCATTCCCGGGTATTCCTGCATGAGCCTTTACCCAATATAATTCTATATTCTGCCCTCGGTCTCTCATTCTCTTTATATCCTTTCTTATCTCTCCAACTAAAGGGTGGACCGAATCCACATCCGCGATTGCTTGAAGGGACGATCGTGAATCCGAAAACACACTGTGGTTCCTTTTTGGGGCTTTTTCGGCGTATTTAACCGCTTCTTTTAACGCTAATAGTTCTGCCTGGTAAACGGTGCAGTGGTTTTCCAATTTGAGTTTCTTTGTTTTGATTTCTACGGCGCCGTCCCAAATAGACAATGCCGCTCCAACTTTGCCGTCTATTCGGCTGCCGTCAGTGAAGATTTTTATGGACCCATTTTCGGACAGCTCTGCACCGCTTTCCAGGCAGACAAATCCGACTTCGATGTTTTCCGCCGGATGTGGTCTCTCTTCGAACGGTGTCCTCCCTTCTATTTCCCGGTCCCCTACTACTCGCTGGGATAGACCTCTCTTTACTTCGTAAAGAGAGGCCGCTTCTTGTACCCTGAGGTCCAGAGGAAGCACTCCGGCGAGCAGTAGGGCCGAATTTAACGACACCGTTCTGTGCGCCTTTATCATCTTCTGTAAGAATCCCCTTTGCACCACTTCCAGTTTTTTCCTGGCAGACATTTTTTGCGAAGCCTGTGCCCATGCGCTTGATGCGTACATTATTATGGGCTCAATTACTGCCGTGTATATCGCCCTGATCACCTCGGGGTTAAGTCCCCAGTGCACCTTTGCTGCCCTCGCCAGTTGGGCGTACAGACGTTGCGCTTTCCGACAGACGTTGTCTATGTGCGCATTGAAAGTTAGTCTGTCGTCCACTGTGAGGCCCAATATTTTAATTTCTCTGGAGAGTTCCACGTCCACCCCTCCCATGCGCACTCGCGGGGTATCATATTTTAGCTTCCTCGTCAATACCATCGCTTTCGTTTTTTGAGGTGCGAAGTTTAGTTTATTAGCGATACCCCACCCGTGCACACGGGCGAGGGTGGCCGTGGCCCTCTCTTGTACCTCCTGTGCACTGTCCCCCGAGAAGACCAGGACGATATCGTCCGCAAATGCCTGGCAATATTCCCCTTGTTCCTCCAGCGCCTTAAGAAGGGGGTTTAGGAGCACATTCCACAGTGTGGGTCCCCCGATCGACCCCTGCACACACCCTTTTGTGGTCCTTTTTACCCGTTCAGCTCCGGCGTACCTGACGCGAACCGTCCTGTTACTAAGGTAACTATCGACGATTCGCCTCAGGTACACCGGGCATTTGGCCTCCGCCAATCCACACACTATTGCAGGCCACCACGCATTGTCGAAGGCTCCCTCTATGTCCAGCGACACAAGCACCATGAGCTTCCTTTCAGAAAGCCCATTGTGAATGTGCCGCATCAGGTCATAGAGGGAGTCTTCGGTGCTGCGCTGCGGCATGAATCCATACTGAGTACGACTAATCTGTGGTACTATATGCCATCTAATCCTCTGTACTATCATCTTTTCCAGAATCTTCCCAAGGATCGGCAGAAGACCAATTGGGCGGAAGGACTTAGGGTGAGTATAATTTTCTTTACCCGGCTTTCTTAGTATAACCACCACGGCTTCTTTCCAGATAGTGGGAAAGTGTGCATATTCAAGACATTTATTTGCCAACGCTAGAAATATATCGGGCTCGTGTGCTATAGCCGCTTGACATATATCCGCAGTGAGGCCGTCAATGCCGGGGGCCTTTTTGGGGTTGAATGACGACGCGGCCCACATAAGTTCCCCTCTGGTAAAAGCCTGATTGCATGGGTCAGCATGCAATCCTGCGTTTATTTCCAAGGCTTTTTTACGAATTTTTATGTGTTCCGTGCCGTCATCGGATGGTAAATCTTCGGGATAAAAACACTCCGCTAAGGCCCCTGCTGACTCCTCACTGTTAAGAGCCACTCCATCCTTCACAATGGGAAGCTCCTCTTGTCTGGTCTCAGTGCGGTTGAGTACCCTATATATCCCCTCCCACATAGACTCGCGCTCCTGCTGGCCGCAGAAGGTCTTCCAGCTGGTCGTCTGTGTATTTCTAACCTCCTGTTCGTATTCCTCCTTAGCTTTGAGGTATTGCTCTACTACCCAACCTCTCCTGATTGGCGCAGCGCAGGATATTCTGCGCTTTTTTCGCAAGACTTCCTTCTTTTTATTGGATAGTGATTCGGTCCACCATGGCAGTTTCGTTCTTTTATTTTTAGGCTCTATTTTAAAAGTACTATCACAAATTTCAGTAATTACTTTTGTATAATTTTGAATTGCTTTATCTATACTCTCACAGTCTTTAATTTTTTCAATTTCAGTTACATTAATTTTTCTATCTTCTAAATTTTTTGTTAAGTTTTCCCGAAACACTCCCCAGTCTACTTTCTTTGTATTATAAATTCTTGTTGTGCGTTTAATATCTTTACCTATTGACTTTTCTAGATTTATTTTAAAAGAAATCGCCACGTGGTCCGAATTTATGATTCCCTTTTCCAATTTCCACTCCTCAATCTTACCAAGGAGGGTCGCCGAGCAAGTTGTGATGTCAACACAACTGGTAAACCTTCTGGTCCCCCGAACCGAGTCAAATGTAGGTTCGTTACCTCTATTGAGGATGTGCATCTGCAGTTGGTCTAAAGCAGCTGCCACATCCTCCCCTCTCTTATTTGTATGTCCACTTCCCCACCAAGTGTTCCACGCGTTCACGTCCCCCCCCAATATAATGCTCTCCGTATCTAGTCCTTCTACTGCACGTTCTATACCTTCTAGATAGGGCTCCAGGGGTTTATCCCCTTCTAGATAAACGGAAACTACCCCTATCTCCCAGGCCCCGGTTCTTAATTTCGCCACTGCGATATTTTCCGTCATAAGATCCGGGTACTGGGTGACATTGATTGTTCCGTCGAAGAGTACGATGGCAGCTTTGATAATTTTATCAGTGCCAGGGGATCTTACACACTGTATTATTCTGGTGCCAGCGTACTGCTTTACTTCCCCTATCCTTCCGGTATAGGGCTCTTGTACTAACGCGAATGTCAATTTTCTTGCAGCCGCTTCCACCACGAGTTCCGTTGTGGCGGTCTGGCTCCGCTGCAAGTTTATTTGGAGAGCATGATATTGGTGGGGTCCATCATTTTTTCGGCCCTGAGTGCCCGGTACCACCTTAGCAGGTTAGGTTAGGTTAGGTTAGGTTAGGTTAGGTTAGGTTAGGTTAGGTTAGGTTAGGTTAGGTTAGGTTAGGTTAGGTTAGGTTAGGTTAGGTTAGGTTAGGTTAGGTTAGGTTAGGTTAGGTTAGGTTAGGTTAGGTTAGGTTAGGTTTCCTGGAGGATGTGGAGACCCTGTCAGATCACCTGTACATCAGGTTCAGGGTCTCCACAGCGCCCCCTGGGCGTCAAACCCGCACGGCGGGCGGCAGGGGCGTCTTCCCTAGGTGGCAGCTGTCACGTCTCGATGAAGACCTGGCAGAGGAGGCTGCTATCGTTTGTTCGTGGGCCTCCGACCCCCCTCAATCCCTGGGGGTCGGAGAAAGGGCTGCCAGGTTCCGTCGGGACTTGACAGCTGTATGTGACTCGGCAATGCCTAGGGCTCGACGCCCCACGCCCCGAGAGGGGGTGTACTGGTGGTCGCGGGACCTCGCGGCCCTGCGTGCCACCAGCAACGCCGCCCGCCGTGCTCTCTCCCGGTGCCGAAGACGTCGGCACCGGGAACCGGGCGAGCTGGAGCGCCTTCACGCCGAAATGCGGTCGGCCAAGAAGGCGCTCCAAGCCGCCATAGGGGCCGCCAAGGATGCTGCATACTCGGAATTCTTGGCGGCCCTAGACGCGGACCCGTGGGGGCGCCCGTACCGGATGGTACGGGCCAAATTCAAAACGGCGCCCCCCACGGAGGCCATGGAGCCGGCCGTCCTCAGCGCGGTGGTAGAGGGGCTATTCCCAGACAGCCCCCCATTCGAGCCACCGCGCATGTCGCAACAGAGGGCTGACGACGAGGACGACGCCGCCGTCCCTAATCCTCCTCCGATAACCGAGGAGGAAATGCTAGGGGCGGCCCGCCGGCTCCAAGGCCCGCGGAAGGCCCCGGGACCGGATGGGGTTCCGGGGAAGGTTCTCCCCATCGCACTGAGGCACCTCGGGGACCGCCTACGCTGCCTCTTCAACGATTGTCTGGCAGCGGGGCACTTCCCTGAGGTGTGGAAGGAGGGGCGGCTGGTCCTTATAAGGAAAGAAGGCCGCCCCGCGGACTCTCCGTCGGGATACCGCCCGCTGGTGATGCTGGATGAGGCCGGGAAGCTGCTAGAGCGAGTTATAGCTGCCCGGATCATCCAGCATCTAGCGAGGGATGGGCCGCAGCTTTCGGTGAACCAATTCGGGTTCCGGTCAGGACGATCCACCTTGGACGCCCTGGCCGCCCTGAAGAAGTTCACCGACGAAGCGGCCCAAAAGGGGCAGGGAGCCATGGCGGTGTCATTAGACATCGCCAATGCCTTCGGCTCCCTCCCCTTTGCGGTAATAGAGGAGGCGCTCCGGTACCACGGAGTGCCCCTCTACCTGCGGAGAGTCGTAGGACACTACCTGCAAGGGCGGGTAGTGTCCTACATGGGGAGAACCGGCAGAGAGGAAAGGCGGATGGCCTCCGGTGTTCCACAGGGGTCCGTGCTAGGGCCCCTGCTATGGAACATCGGGTATGACTGGGCCATCCGCGGAGAGGTGCTGTCCCGGATGGCGGTCATCTGCTACGCAGACGACACGCTGGTAGCCGTCCGGGACACCACCTGGAGCCGGCTCGTGAGAAGGGCTGAGGCCGGAGCCACATTGTTGACCCGGAGGATCGAGGCACTAGGCCTCCGAGTGGCCCTCAGTAAGACCGAGGCCCTCTGTTTTAAAGGGCCTCGGTGGAGGGTACCTGCGGGGGCCACCCTCCGGGTCAACGGAGAGGAAGTCCGGGTCAAGGCCCGGATAAAATATCTGGGTCTTGTCCTCGACGGGGGTTGGCGCTTCGGCGATCACTTCCGAGCGCTGACCCCCCGGCTTGTGGGCGCGGCCTCAGCCCTAGCGAGGCTCCTCCCCAACCTCAGCGGTCCGGGTGTACATGCGAGGATGCTGTACACCACGGTCGTCAAGAGTATGGCCCTGTACGGTGCACCGATATGGGCTCGCGCCCTTAATGCACCGAACAGGGCCCTCCTCCGCAGGCCGCAACGCATTGTTGCGGCGCGTGCGTGCCGGGCCTACCGAACGGTAGGCCACGCGGCGGCCTGCGTTTTGGCCGGCACCCCTCCGTGGGAGATCGAGGCGGGAGTGCTGGCCGAAGCCTACTGGGCGCGGGCTAGACAAAGAGCTCGGGGCGAAGCCCCGGTTCCCGAGGAGCTCTCCCGCGCCCGGGAGGCGAGGAGAAGGACGACCGTGGAGCTGTGGGCGAGAGGCCTAGCGCACGCCAAATATGGCGTGCGCACCATAGAGGCCATACGCCCGCAGCTCCCGGAGTGGTGTGGGAGGAGCCACGGCTCCCTCACCTTCCGACTGACACAGGTGCTGTCCGGGCATGGTTGTTTTGGACGGTACCTGTGTCGGATCGGAAGGGAGGTGACGATGCGCTGCCACGAGTGCGGCGCCAGCGAGGATACGGCGCAGCACACACTCGAAGTGTGCTGCGCCTGGAATGATGAGCGCCGCACTCTGATGGCGGCGATAGGCGGCGACCTCTCACTTCCCGGCGTCGTACGCGCCATGTTGGGAAGTGAGAGGTCTTGGAACGCGGTCTCCTCCTTCTGTGAATTAGTCATGTCGCAGAAGGAGGAGAGGGAGCGGGAGCGCGAAGGGGATCCCCTAGCGCCCCCGCTCCGGCAGAGAAGAGTGGGGAGGAGGAGGCGGCAATTCGCTGCTGCCCTTCTCCCCACGCCTTAAATTTTGAGGGCCCGTAGCGGCCAAACGCAGGCGGGGTCACGGAAGTAAGCTAACGCGTTTCCCGTGGCCCCGCCGTAACGCGTGAGAGGGCAGTCTGGTTTTAGTGGGTATTCCGGTCGCCTTGTCTTTCTTCTGCGGCCGGCGAGTCCCACACTCCCCTACGCCATTGCACAGCCCGGCGTAGGGGGTGCGTAAATGCATTTCCAGACTATAAAAAAAAAAAAAAAAAAAAAAAAAAAAAAAAAAAAAAAAAAAAAAAAAAAAAAAAGGTTAGGTTAGGTTAGGTTAGGTTAGGTTAGGTTAGGTTAGGTTAGGTTAGGTTAGGTTAGGTTAGGTTCCACGGACCTGCTCGGTTGTCCGAGTGGGCGGAGAGGAGTACTCCGACGTGGCGCGTCCCCGGGTGGTGGATAGGGGAACGCCCCGGCTTCGGCTGGGGTAGGGCTTCGGCCCCGCGAACCAAACTCTAGGGTCGGTCATCGTGTTGGGTTAGGTTAGGTTAGGTTAGGTTAGGTTAGGTTAGGTTAGGTTAGGTTAGGTTAGGTTAGGTTAGGTTAGGTTAGGTTAGGTTAGGTTAGGTTAGGTTAGGTTAGGTTAGGTTAGGTTAGGTTAGGTTAGGTTAGGTTAGGTTAGGTTAGGTTAGGTTAGGTTAGGTTAGGTTAGGTTAGGTTAGGTTAGGTTAGGTTAGGTTAGGTTAGGTTAGGTTAGGTTAGGTTAGGTTAGGTTAGGTTAGGTTAGGTTAGGTTAGGTTAGGTTAGGTTAGGTTAGGTTAGGTTAGGTTAGGTTTTTTTTTTTTTTTTTTTTTTTTTTTTGTTGACCTAACCTAATTTTGGTTAGGCCATACTATCTACTTCTAACATGAAGGTCAGAATCTTTGTCTGCTATTGTACTCTTTCATGCAAGTTCTCACTTTTATGCCTCTCGCACTTTCTTTCTTCATACTATTTCTTTCTTGTTTACATCGTCTTTCTTACTCATACGGGTGGGATTCCCGTCTATTCTACTCTATTCTATATTTTACTTTATTTATTTATTTATTCTTATAGGGTATTAAAACTACTACAACTCTGTCTCTTTATTATACATCTTGAAACTTACATACTAACTTATTTTATCTTATTTCTATTTTACATTTTTTATCTTATATTGCTATTTTATATTTTGCTTTATTTATTTGTTATTTGTTGTTACAGGTGTAATAAAACTACTACAACTCTGCTTCTTTATTTTACAGCTTAGTACTTACATACTAACTTAATCTATCTTATACAATAATTTTGTTACTTTTATTTTCTTATGCTAATTTACTTATTTGTTCTAACTTACATGTTTATTTTATATTATGTTTACAAAGTGCCATGTTGGTATTTACTGTGGATTTATCAGTGTTTACAATTATTCTGGTTTTTATAATACTTAATTCCACTTATTATGTTATAATTATCAATTAAGGTTTACAATTTTACTTAATTAATGGTACTATAAACATTTTTATTTTTAATCTTTTGTAATTTTACTTTACATTCTTTGTACCTGTTTTACTTGTTTACTTTACTTGTTTGTTCACAATATTTGTTGTTATTTATATTATAAACCATTATACTTGGTTGACTGATATTTGTATAATTTTGTCTCGGTGCCTTCTATATGCAATTTTATAAAATTTTTAAAGTTCCTTCCCTGCCTGTATATGTTTTATTTTTATATAATTTCTATATGCATATGTGTGTGTTGTGTGTGTGTTATAATTTGTTTTTATGTATTGTATGTACTTGTGTTTTAGTGAATGTTGTATGATTGGTATGTTTACATTGTATTGTATTGTTGTATTTTGAGTGTATGTGTGTATGCACTTTGTGTTTGTGTTGTGTATTGTTTGTGTTTATGTATGTTTGTATTTTGTGTGCATTTGTGTATGTTTGTTTATATTTTTGTATATGTTTTGGGTGTATGTTATACCTAAGTGTGATATACATATATATTTTAGTATTGTGGTTTGGTTGTTTTGTTTTATAAGTTTACTAATTTGTATAATACTATAGTTGTGAGTAATATATTAATAAATATTTTGTGAATTTTGTTTTAGTCGCTGTGTTATACTTTTTATGTATAGTGTGTTATTTAATGTTAGTATAAATCCACTTTTACTGTTTTACAATGGTTATTATTTTTTAAATTTTGTTTGCATATTTATTTACAATATTTGTTTATTATTTAATTTGTATAAAACTGTAATAGTGGTTTGTTTATATACCTAAGTGTGATGTACATATATATTTTAATATTGTGGTTTGGTTGTTTTGTTTTATAGATTTACTAGTTTGTATAATACTATAATTGTGAGTAATATATTAAATAAATATTTATATGAGTATTGTTTTATTCGCTGTGTTATACTTTTTATGTATAGTGTGTTATTTAATGTTAGTATAAATCCACTTTTACTGTTTTACAATGGTTATTATTTTTTAAAATTTTTTGCATATTTATTTTACAATATTTGTATTTTATTTAGTTTGTATAAAACTGTAAAAGTGGTTTGTTTGTGAATGTGTGTGTTTATGTATTTTCTTAGCTTGTGTATGTGTATGTTATTATGTGTGTTTATATATTTATTTATATATTGTATATATGTATATTATAATGTGTTTAGTTGTGTTTGTGTTATATTTATGTATATGTATGTGAAATCTATGAGTATGCTATTGTTGACCGTGCTATTTGTTCCCATTTTCTTCTTATTGGGCATTCCTGGCTGAATGCGTTGTGATTGTGGTTGTTTACTTTTGCTTGCTTACAGTTACAGCATGTGGGTTCAGATTTGTTTTTCCATTCTTCACATTCAGATCGTTTGTGGGATCCTCCACAGTGGCTACATTTTTCTTCTTTATCTTTGCAGAACCGTTTGGGATGTCCATAACCCAGGCAGGTCGAGCATTGGATCAATGGTGATTGGTCTTCTACACGTAGCTTTTGTAAGTCTATCCGGACTTTACCAGCTTCCATCATGCTCTTCCAGACCTGGGGGGGGACTCTTATTACTACATGATTTGTTTGCGGATTTTTTGCTTTCTTTTTGTAGAGGATTTCCATTTTGTCTGTTTCAGTGTAGTTATTGAAAATATCTTTGTTTTGTTTCTGTAGGGCTGCCAGTATTTCCTCATCGGTGTTGTAGTTTAGTACATCCCTAATAACAACCAATGGGTTTTTGTTTTGTATATCCTGCACGTTTAGGTTTTCTGTATCTTTTAATTTTTCTTTTACTAGTTCTCTTTCTTTTTCTGTTTTAAAACCTATGATTATTTTCTGGTCCTTAGCTTTTCTTATTCTTTCTATTTCGACACCTCCCTCTTTAGCCTGAAGGGCCTTTCTAATTTTATCTAGAACCTCCTCTCCTGTATCTATTGGATTTTTAGATGTGATCTTTATAGAGTGTAGTGTTTGTTCTATTGTTTTTATTGGTGTGTTAGATGTTACTACTGATGCGTATGTTTTGCTTCTGTTGTTTTCGGTGTTTTGGTTTTTTATTATATTTTCGTTTAATTCTTCTATTCTTTTGCTGTTTTCTTGAATGATTTTGTTTCCCCTCTCCGTAATGCTTGCATATGTTTCTATTTGTTTGCTTATTCCATTCTCAAGTTTTTCCAATTTGTTCAAGTTATCCAGGGTGTCCAGTTTGTCCAACTTGTCCAATTTTACCGAATTTATTATGTTAGTCCTTCCCATCCCTTCCAACTCTTTGCGTATAATGTCCATCGTTTTGTTGTTCTCTGCGAGGAGTTTTGAGTGTTCCTCTATTTTCTGTGAAAAATTTCTATATTCATTAGTACTTGGGGGTGGGGGTGGAGAGGGGGGGAGATGGGTGGAGTTTGTGTTCTTTCTTAGGTTGCTTGATTCGAGTTCTTTGATGGTTTCCTTGAAGACTTTGAAGAGGCGCTTTACTGCGTTTTCGATTCCTTCTTTTATTTCTCTTTTAAGGTTTCTGGAGTTGTTTAGATTTATAAGGGCTTGTTTGTGGGCTGATTTCGCCTCTTCTATGTAGCTGTGGAGGGTGTTTGTTTCCCTAGTTGGTGTTTTATTTTCTTTTCTTTCTAGTAGTGATGTGTGTGCGAGGTAGGTGTAGTATTCTGATTCAGAATCGGTTTCCATTTCACTATACTGTGGTATATATATATTACTGTGTGCTGGTGTGGTTATTTCTGCAACTTTCTGTGTGGACGATGGTCTTTGTTTGGTTGGTGTTCGTTGCATGTTGTTTAGTGATATTTGTTTTATAATAGTTACTATCTGAGTCTAAATTCAAAATATTCTGTAAATATTTGCCGTTAGAATGGGTTGCGGTCCTAATATTATGGAGTTTGATAAGAATGATTGGTTGGTTGGTTGGTACGGGCTGTGATTCACTAGAGTGATGATTTAACTGATTAATATTTATGTTTTCAATTAAGTATCTATTCGCTTGTTGGTGTAATTAATGTTGATTGTAGTTGCAAATAATTATAATGATGATATCAATACAGTGATAATACTTATTAAACTAATCTTATACTATATGTGCACAAGTATTATTACGAACAATTAAAGCGAGTGACACACAACAGTACTTAAAATAATTTTAATATTTTTAAAGAATGTTTAATAATTTTCTATATAGATGTTAATTCTAATTTAGTTATATACAACAATTATTTTATAAAAATGGTAAGTTTAATTATCTAAATTTAACTTATTAATGGTATATTTGTTCGTTACTCTTATATTTAATGGTTTAATTTTAGTTTTACTTAGTATTAACTTCTAATCTAATAACTAGTAATTATTTGTAATTTATGAAATAATAAAATTAAATGTATTAAATGTATCAATTATTTTTCTATTTCTTCCACCCTGTTGTGTTTCAGTCTTTATTTCTTAATTTGTTATCTTTAGTTAAACTTTTCGTCACTAGGTGGCTCTAGTTCAAAAATACAGTTGTAATACAAGTGTTTAAACTTAAGCTGGTGACACACGACAGTTTTTGAATTAATATAATATATTGAAGTTCTAATATGTTTATGTAGGGTTTATAATCTATTTCCGCTATGTGTATTATTTAATTTATTTATTATTATACTAATTTGATGAATTTCTTATGAAGTGTAATACGTTACACTTGAAATATGTTAATTATTCTAATTAAATTCTATTTCTTTTTACTATGGTGTGTGACTGTCTTTATATTTTTATTACTGTTATCTACAGTTCAGCTTTTCGCCGCTAGATGTCACCAACTTTAATTCACAGTCAGAGTACAATGGATTTTTCCAGAACAACTTAAGTGGATTACACACAACAAGAATATTTATTTGATATGATATTTTGAAATTTCTATTTCTATTTTAATTTGATTGATAAGTGAAAGTATTTAGTTTTGATTTCTTAATTTGTTCTAGATATTTCTAATTAACAATTATTTTATAAGTTTTGAATTTTTATTTAGTTATATGGATTCAAAATTTTCTTTACACAATTTATTTTCCTAGTTTAATATAAAATCTAATTACTAATGTTTAATGCTTTAATTAAATGTTTTGACTAAATCAGACTGAGAATGTTAAAGAGTTAAATTATTCGTTATACTAATACTATATACTTAATATTTTTAAAATATTCCTTTCGGTGTGTGTGCAATCCTCCTTATGTCTTGGCCTTGGGTGAGTGGTTTCCGCTTCTTACCACTAGATGTCGCCGGCTGCACGTGTGTTTAAAATTTTGTTTTTTGCTGTATTTTAGTATTAAACCTTTGTAAACTTCAGTTTTTTCACTGTATTCAAGTACACTACACTTAGATGAAATCCTGTATGTATTCCACTTCTCACTTTACACACAGTATTTCAAACAGCACGTGTTTGAAGTTAAAAGTATTTGTAAAATTTTATTCAATAATGAGAAAAATCAAATTTATATACTGCAAGAAAGGTCCATTTATACTGATTCCAATGATATAATTTAATATATAGGTCCTCGATTTACTTTCGGAGTTATTCCTCTGCGAAATTTTTGACTCTAACGGTTTTTAGTTTTTGCTTCATAACTTTCCACTAGATTGTCCAAAATTCACGATTCTTTCACTATTAGACGCACAACACTGAGACGCATTCAACGGTATACGACACTTTATAATTCTGCAACTTTTTTCTGCAACTTAAGATTTTCTTGCTCTAGAGCCGCGCGGAACGATCCGTTCGCCTTGGCGGTTGGCACGCGACTGGTTAGGTTAGGTTAGGTTAGGTTAGGTTAGGTTAGGTTTTTTTTTTTTTTTTTTTTTTTTTTTTTCAGGGCACTTCTTGCGTGGCAAGAAACTTTAAATTTTCGGGTTGCACTGTCCTGGTTGTTGCAGTTTTCCACTTTTAATGGTTCGGCAGAACCTAAAATGTTGCTTGTTCTACTACTATTAAAATTTCCTAAACCTTCCTATTTTTTCCTCAAATTTTTCTACAATTTTACTTTAAATTTTGAATTTTGTGTTTACTAATTGTTCTTATTATTTTTGTTTTCTCCAGACTTTTTATTTTTAACAAAATTATTTTATTTCCAGATGTCTCCGGGTAGCACACGGACGCAGCGGTGTCAATTCTCCACACATGTGGGTTGCGAGGCCAACGTGACTGGTGAATATTTGCACGTATTTTATTTTTATTTTTGTTTGGTCGGGGTATTTCTCATTTGAGCGCACGATATGTCATTATGGGCCATTTTGGTGTGCGCGATCGGGGCTGCGAGGCAGCCAGAGAAAACTAGTCCCACCCCCTTCTGACTCCCTAATATTCTAATGAATATGGGTAGTGAGGGGGGCGGTGCAAATCCGGTTTTGACCTCCTCTGATAACCGAGTTTCATCCGGATTTTTGTTTTCAAGGGGTCCCTGGGGTCCAAAGCCGCGCGTTTCAACCATCGGTTGTAATTTATAACCGGGATTTGTTCCCCACCAGCCGCCTTCGATCCACGGGTGCAGAGAGCACCCCCGTAAGTGTACCAACTGCACCCGCGGCTCGCGCCGAAGGTGGGGACGCCTCCGCCGTTTAGCCAGCGCGGCTTCGGGCACTCAGAGATCTCCTTCGCTGCCACCCCACAGCCCTTCACGCCTTCACATTTCCTCCTCGGGTCATTCGTGCGCCCATTTCCACCCACATGGACAGCACCGACGCTGGCCCAATATGCAAACTCGCGCATTTTCCGGAGGTTGGGAAAGCCACCCTCCGCACCCCCGGGGTGAGTAGGGACGGCTACTACGGTCCAATCGCCAGTTTTTCGGGCGACGGCCGCAGTGCTCTTTGTGAGGGTTTGAGGATTCTTAAGAACCCCCAAAACGCCACCGAACACCGCGACCGCCGGCCTTACTAGTTCTGTTCCGGCCGTCCCTCTCTGCACCACCCTGGCGCTGCGGAGGACGCCGGTCCACCTCACCGAACCGTCGTTTGATTTGCAACAATTGCCAGCACCGGCGCCGCCCATCCGGATGAACGTGCACCCTCCAACACTGTGACGGTCCCGCCGGGCATGTATCACCGACATCGCCACGGCGGGGCCCTCAGCAGTAGGCAATTGTTGCCCGCGCCAGTCTATCCCATCTCTGCCTGATGGGACAGTCGCCGCTGAAGGCATCGTGCCCCGCGCCCCGTAGCCCGGCCAGGTCGCAATTCCTGCAAACCGGGTCCCTTCCGTCTGCACGGGAGGGGCAAACCGCACGTTCGTGCTCCCCCCCGCACAGACCGCAAAGGTCCACGGTTTGTTTGCAGGTCTTGCGGCCGTGGCCGAACCCGAGGCAGCGAGTACACTGCAGCAGCGGCGACTGATCCTCGGCCGTTAGTCCTTGAATATCTATGAATATGGCCCTCGCCTCTGTCATCCTGCGCCACATCTGCGGGGACACCTCCAGGACCGTGTGGGCCTGGTGAGGATTTCTCGCCTTTTTTCTGTATACCTCTTTGACCCTAAAGTGCTCAGGGTCCATGTCCGCCCACAACCTTTTGTTCTGGACTTTTAAAGATTCGATGATGTCCGTTTCCGTGTTGTAGGCGAACATGTTCCTTATGACCACTCTAGGGTCTCTCATTGCAGCAGGTTCCGTTCTTAGGTCGCTATTGGTCTTAATTCGACCTTCCATTTTTTCTAGATCCGGCTTATTTCCACAGCTGATAACTATTTTTCCATCCCTTATTTTTCTTACTTTATCTATCTGTATCCCTGCCTTCCGGGCGTCCAGGGCCTGCCTCACTTTTTCAATGACATTTTCGCTGGTGTCCATGTCTATCTTAGAGGATATGATCAGGGCGTGGCTGGGTTGGCCTGACGAGAGGTGGTGGGCCTTAGCTGTTTGGGCCTTTGCCGTTTCGGCATATGTTATGGCCCCGGGGCCTTTGAAGGCCTCTAGGGCCTTTCCGGTCTCCCTTAAGGTTTTTCCGTTCTCTACCACTCTCTCGCCGACCTCCCCAACCCGTGTCCCGACCGTCTCCACTTTCCTGTTTGTTTCCTCTATTTTCTTAATCACGCACTCTGTTATTTTGTCAGCGCCCTTTGTTTCCTTGGCGGCCTCTTCCAGCGTTTTATTTGTTTTTTCCACATTAGTTTTTATTACCATGACTGTGTCCATTAGCCCTTCCAATTTCTTGACATTTCCACACAGTGCCCTGCCCGGTGGGTATTCATCGAATCTGTTCATAACGTCCTGATTTATCATAGTCTTAATAGATTCCGTATTTGTGACGAGTTCAGCTAACTTTATTTCTATGTCCTGTCCCCTTTTGCTCCGGGCCAACTCTTCGATAATTTTATCCTTCTCCTCTATCTTTTCTCTAATCTCTCTTTCTTTTTCAGCCCTCAGCTGCTCCAGCTGGAGGCCCAGGTTCCGGAACCGGTCGTCCACCTGGAGGACTACCTGGAACAGCCCGGAGAGGCTGTCCAGGACAGCCTCCTTGATGGACGACTTCAGGTTCCCGGAAAGCTCCAGCTGGGCCTTCGCGGCCATGAACAGCCTGCTGGCCCGGGTCGTGGCGTTCTCTGTTGGTTGGGAGGTTTGCTGTGGCACAGCTCGAGGCTGTGTTGTGGCGGTTCCTCTGGGTTTCTCCTTGCCATCGTCTTTGCGGTCCACGTGTGCGATGACAACGTTTTTAACGTTTTTGCCCGTCGGAGGAGACATGATTTTCTAGGTGAGTACAACCCAAGCAAAGTTTTATTCTGACCTAACCTATTCGCCACCAAAAGGGGTGGCGGTCAAAAGACTGAATTAAAAATTTAAAAATTATATAAATACTAAAAATAATAATCGTATTGTCCCAATAAAGGACAATCGGACAACACAAAAACAATTATTGATTTATTCAATAGGTCTTTGACCGGTCTATTTTAAAATTTTAAAACTTATGCCTAGTGTGACTATTTAAAATTTTCTAATTCTATGGTCCCAATAGGGGGACAGTCTTAAGATTAAATTTATATTTAAGTATCCCAATAGGGGACACAGTCTTAGTCTATTTAAATTAACCTTAAATACTAATATAATTACGACTATTTTCTATTATAATTCTTGGCAGAAGCGCCTGTTGGAAAACAATAGCAACTTATTACTAATATTGCCGACAAGAGTCTGAGTCAATATGTCTATTTTAAACAATAAGGATCGACCTAATTCGTATTCAAAAGTTATTTTTAAAACCTTGTTATCGACTCAAGTATTGAGTTAAGTATTATAAGTATTAAGTTATAAGTACCAGTATTTATTCACGTGGGATCTATACAAAGTTTTAAAAATTTTCAACACTGCTCGTTTGTATTATGTGGATAAGACTATTCGTAAGAATTTTAACTTTAATTTAGTTCGTATAATTTAGTGTTTATAGTTATAGTTAAGTTGATTAAAGAGTAAATACTAATAGAATGGCATGTGACCTAAATCTAAATTAAATTTAAAATTTTTTTTTTTTTTTGTTTTACAAATTTAAGTTTGACAAATTTTTGAGTCTTTTCCACTATATTTTTACACGATGTTTTAATACAATTTTGATTTACAATAATAAAAGTAATTTAAAAGGTATACAATTTTAATTAAAGTAAATTTAACGTTATATGAAATAAAATCTTAATTTTTTTTTTTTTTTTTTTTTTTTTTTTTTTTTTTTTTTTTTTTTTTTTTTTTTTTTTTTTTTTTTTTTTTTTTTTTTTTTATTTTGGTCTTAGGTTAGGTTAGGTTAGGTTAGGTTAGGTTAGGTTAGGTTAGGTTAGGTTAGGTTAGGTTAGGTTAGGTTAGGTTAGGTTAGGTTAGGTTAGGTTAGGTTAGGTTAGGTTAGGTTAGGTTAGGTTAGGTTAGGTTAGGTTAGGTTTTTTTTTTTTTTTTTTTTTTTTTTGCAGGTTTGCCGTTCAGGGCACTTCTTGCGTGGCAAGAAACTTTAAATTTTCGGGTTGCACTGTCCTGGTTGTTGCAGTTTTCCACTTTAATGGTTCGGCAGAACCTAAAATGTTGTTTGTTCTACTACTATTAAAATTTCCTAAACCTTACTATTTTTTCCTCAAATTTTTCTACAATTTTACTTTAAATTTTGAATTTTGTGTTTACTAATTGTTCTTATTATTTTTGTTTTCTCCAGACTTTTTATTTTTAACAAAATTATTTTATTTCCAGATGTCTCCGGGTCGTAAATGGACGCAGCGGTGTCAACTCTCCACACATGTGGGTTTCGAGGCCAACGTGACTGGTAAGTAGTTGCACGTATTTTATTTTTATTTTTATTTGGTCGAGGTATTTCGCATTTTTGAGCGCACGATATGTCTTTATGGGCCATTTTGGTGTGCGCAATCAAGGCTGCGAGGCAGCCAAAGAAAACTGGGCCCACCCCCCTCTGACTCCCTAATATTCTAATGAATATGGGTAGTGAGGGGGGCGGTGCAAATCCGGTTTTAGACCTACTATCATAACCTAGTTCCATCCGGACTTTTGTTTCCAAGGGGCCCCTGAGGCTCAGAGCCGCGCGTTTCACCCAACAGTTGTAGTTTATAAATAGGATTTGTTTCCCACCATCCGCCTTCGATCCACGGGTGCAGAGGGCACCACCGTAAGTATACCGACTGCACCCGCGGCTCGCGCCGAAGGTGGGGACGCCTCCGCTAATTAACCAGCGCTGCTCCGAGCGCTCAGGGATCTCCCCTGCAGCCACCTCGCAACCCTTCTCGCCTTCACATTTCTTCCTCAGACTGTATGTGCGCCCCTTTTTACCCACCTGGACAACACCGATGCTGGCCCGATATGCAAATTCGCGCATTTTCCGGAGGTTGGGAACGCCGCCCTCCGCACCCCCAGGGTGAGTAGGGACGGCTACTACGGTCCATTCACCAGTTTTTCGGGCGACGGCCGCAGTGCTCATTGTGAGGGTTTGAGGATTCTTAAGAACCCCCAAAACGCCACCGAACACCGCGACCGCCGGCCTTACCAGTTCTGTTCCGGCCGTCCCTCTCTGCACCACCCTGGCGCTGCGGAGGACGCCGGTCCACCTCACCGAACCGTCGTTTGATTTGCAACGATTGCCAGCACCGGCGCCGCCCATCCGGATGAACGTGCTCCCTCCAACACTGTGACGGTCCCGCCGGGCATGTATCACCGACATCGCCACGGCGGGGCCCTCAGCAGTAGGCAATTGTTGCCCGTGCCAGTCTATCCCATCTCTGCCTGATGGGACAGTCGCCGCTGAAGGCATCGTGCCCCGCGCCCCGTAGCCCGGCCAGGTCGCAATTCCTGCAAACCGGGTCCCTTCCGTCTGCACGGGAGGGGCAAACCGCACGTTCGTGCTCCCCCCCGCACAGACCGCAAAGGTCCACGGTTTGTTTGCAGGTCTTGCGGCCGTGGCCGAACCCGAGGCAGCGAGTACACTGCAGCAGCGGCGACTGATCCTCGGCCGTTAGTCCCTGAATGTCTATGAATATGGCCCTCGCCTCTATCATTCTTCGCCACATCTGCGGGGACACCTCCAGGACCGTGTGGGCCTGGTGAGGATTTCTCGCCTTTTTTCTGTATACCTCTTTGACCCTAAAGTGGTCAGGGTCCATGTCCGCCCACAACCTTTTGTTCTGGACTTTTAACGATTCGATAATGTCCGCTTCCGTGTTGTAGGCGAACATGTTCCTTATGACCACTCTAGGGTCTCTCATTGCAGCAGGTTCCGTTCTTAGGTCGCTATTGGTCTTAATTCGACCTTCCATTTTTTCTAGATCCGGCTTATTTCCACAGCTGATAACTATTTTTCCATCCCTTATTTTTCTTACTTTATCTATCTGTATCCCTGCCTTCCGGGCGTCCAGGGCCTGCCTCACTTTGTCAATAACATTTTCGCTGGTGTCCATGTCTATCTTAGAGGATATGATCAGGGCGTGGCTGGGTTGGCCTGACGAGAGGTGGTGGGCCTTAGCTGTTTGGGCCTTTGCCGTTTCGGCATATGTTACGGCCCCGGGGCCTTTGAAGGCCTCTAGGGCCTTTCCGGTCTCCCTTAAGGTTTTTCCGTTCTCTACCACTCTCTCGCCGACCTCCCCAACCCGTGTCCCGACCGTCTCCACTTTCCTGTTTGTTTCCTCTATTTTCTTAATCACGCACTCTGTTATTTTATCAGCGCCTTTTGTTTCCTTGGCGGCCTCTTCCAGCGTTTTATTTGTTTTTTCCACATTAGTTTTTATTACCATGACTGTGTCCATTAGCCCTTCCAATTTCTTGACATTTCCACACAGTGCCCTGCCCGGTGGGTATTCATCGAATCTGTTCATAACGTCCTGATTTATCATAGTCTTAATAGATTCCGTATTTGTGACGAGTTCAGCTAACTTTATTTCTATGTCCTGTCCCCTTTTGCTCCGGGCCAACTCTTCGATAATTTTATCCTTCTCCTCTATCTTTTCTCTAATCTCTCTTTCTTTTTCAGCCCTCAGCTGCTCCAGCTGGAGGTCCAGGTTCCGGAACCGGTCGTCCACCTGGAGGACTACCTGGAACAGCCCGGAGAGGCTGTCCAGGACAGCCTCCTTGATGGACGACTTCAGGTTCCCGGAAAGCTCCAGCTGGGCCTTCGCGGCCATGAACAGCTTGCTGGCCCGGGTCGTGGCACTCTCCGTTAGTTGGGAGGTTGACTGTGGCACAGCTCGTGGCTGTGTTGTGGCGGTTCCTCTGGGTTTCTCCTTTCCATCGTCTTTACGGTCCGCGTGTGCGATGACCACGTTCTTAACGTTTTTTCCCATAGGAGGAGACATGATTCTCTGGTGAGTACAACCCAAAAGTGATTTTAATCTGACCTAACCTATTCGCCACCAAAAGGGGTGGCGGTCAAAAGACTGAATTCAAAAATTAAAAATTATATAAATACTAAAAATAATAATCGTATTGTCCCAATAAAGGACAGTCGGACAACACAAAAAACAATTATTGATTAATTCAATAGGTCTTTGACCGGTCTATTTTAAAATTTTAAAACTTATGCCTAGTGTGACTATTTAAAATTTTCTAATTCTATGGTCCCAATAGGGGGACAGTCTTAAGATTAAATTTATATTTAAGTATCCCAATAGGGGACACAGTCTTAGTCTATTTAAATTAACCTTAAATACTAATATAGTTACGACTATTTTCTATTATAATTCTTGGCAAAAGCGCCTGTTGGAAAACAATAGCAACTTATTACTAATATTGCCGACAAGAGTCTGAGTCAATATGTCTATTTTAAACAATAAGGATCGACCTAATTCGTGTCAAGAGTTATTTTTTTTAAAACCTTGTTTTCGACTCAAGTATTGAGTTAAGTATTATAAGTATTAAGTTATAAGTACCAGTATTTATTCACGTGGAATCTATACAAAGTTTTAAAAATTGTCAACACTGCTCGTTTGTATTATGTGGATAAGACTTTTCGTAAGAATTTTAACTTTAATTTAGTTCGTATAATTTAGTGTTTATAATTATAGTTAAGTTGATTAAAGAGTAAATACTAATAAAATGGCATGTGACCTAAATCTAAATTAAATTTAAAATTTTTGTTTTACAAATTTAAGTTTGACAAATTTTGAGTCTCTTCCACTATATTTTTACACGATGTTTTAATACAATTTTGATTTACAATAATAAAAGTAATTCAATTTAAAAAGTATGCAATTTTAGTTAGAGTAAATTTAAAATGATATGAAATAAAATCTTAATTTTTTATATTGGTCTTATCCTTATTTTTCAACTAATTACGCCCTATTGTATTTCAGAATGGCCGCCGCCGCGCTCCTTTGTTTCACTAACGACCGCGAGCGAGCGAGCTCTCGGAATACAATAGGCGTATGCAAATGATTATATAGGTTTAAATGTAAACAACTATTTCTTATTTTATTTAAATTACAATTTTTAAAGTTTTAAGATTTGAAAAATCTTTGTTTTCCAACAATTTTTGAAATGTTTAAGTTATTTAAAATTTTTAAATATTTAATAAATTTTTTTATAAATTTATTTATTTATTATAGTCGTTTTATTTATTAAATATTTATTTTATCAAATACTTATACACTTGATTTTGTCAGTCTTAATAGTGTGATTCCAATAATAACAGTAATAACAGTTATCACGTCTAATACAAAGGTCAATGAACCTTGTCAAAATATTGCGTCACGTCTAGGGCAATAACCCCGGACCGTTATCTTAATCCTATTGGCGGCGGGCAACAACTCCGCCAACCGTTAAACTTATACTAACTTATAACTAATATTGTCGGGAAAAGCCCGGGTCAATATGTTGATTCTGACTTTTTCCGACTTGACCAGTTTTACAAAATCTTATCTTAATTTATTTATTTTATAATTTAGAAACACGTTTAGACAATTTCGTTAACTTATTTTTCTGATATAATTTATGTTACTTTAATTAAATTGCCAAATTTATAATTTTTACATCAATTAATGCAATTTTTAAGACTCTAATAATTACTATTTACTAAAATTTTTACACTTTAATATTATACACTTTTATTCTAGTCCTTTATATTACAATTTCGACACATTAATACAACTACTGAATATTACTAACTAATTCAGTCGTCAAGTCGGTTTAATAATTGTCTAGTTTATAATTTATCTGCAGCGCGAGTGTGCAGTTACGTCACAAGCTCCGCCTTCCACGGCCAGCGAGGTGCGGTGAGGTGCGGGCGGCGGAGGAGGAGGGGGAGCGCGGCTGCAGGTGCGCGCTATGACGTCACTTGTTTACGAGATTTGTAAAACTTTATAATAACTTAACCGGATTTAACCAGTTATTTTTCCAAATGTTTCCAAAAATTTTCTTAATTTTACACAAAATGTTTTATTAAAAATAGCTTTATTGTACGCTTCACTCTTACTTTATTACTTAAATTTTGAATTTTTATTTTACAATTTTAACACTTTTTTAAAACTTGTTTTTCTCAAAAACTGCACACGGGAAAAATCCAAGCAGGGTGTCTTTTTGTTCGTCTTTAAATGCACTATCTAACTATAATTTAAAATATATATGTCCTCGCTTTAGATCGGAAGTTATGATTTTTTAAAGTTTATGCACTTTTTGTCAATTTTTAAAATGTTTATAACTTTTTAACCACTGACCTGATTTTCCTTTTGAAAATTGGTACCTGCTCGGTTTTTGAAGGGCTATCCAATGATGTAAGTCACGTCCTTCTAGCACGTCTGGAACCAGGTCCACGTTGTCACGCTGTTTTGGTTTTTCCCCATTTTCTCGAGATTTTCTTACGGGAAAAATTCGGGAGACAACTCGAGGTCCTAGTTCTCGTCGAGACCTTTACAATGATGTGATAAAAACTATATGTTGTCGCATTGAATTTCGCAGCGGGAATTTTTAAAGTTTTAAAATTTGCAAATTTGGTGGTTTTCCACCAATAACTCCCTGGTTTTCCAACCTATAACTGCGATTTTCACACCGTTGTGTTCGTGGTAATTTTCCCTATCTCACGATATGTCGCACTAGTAACTTCACCCGACTTTTACCACCACTTTGATTTTTCGAGCGTTTTTGGCTTGCGGAGCACTTTTTTCACACTTTGCGCGCTACGCGTCGTCAAGGCGGGCGGGACGTGACTAGGGGTTAGGTTAGGTTAGGTTAGGTTAGGTTAGGTTAGGTTAGGTTAGGTTAGGTTAGGTTAGGTTAGGTTAGGTTAGGTTAGGTTAGGTTAGGTTAGGTTAGGTTAGGTTAGGTTAGGTTAGGTTAGGTTAGGTTAGGTTAGGTTAGGTTAGGTTAGGTTCCACGGACCTGCTCGGTTGTCCGAGTGGGCGGAGAGGTGAACTCCGACGTGGCGCGTCCCCGGGTGGTGGATAGGGGAACGCCCCGGCCTTCTGCCGGGGTAGGGCTTCGGCCCCGCGAACCAAACACTGGTAGGTTAGTTAGGGTAAGCTAGGTTAAGTAGGTTAGTTAGGTTAGGCTGCGGGCTCCCTGTGAGCCCGCAGATCAAGAGGGCGGCGTCTCGCCGCAGGGCGAGCGCCTATTAGGTTAGTTAGGTTAGCTAGGATTAGTTAGTTAGGGCTAGGTTAAGTAGATTAGGGTGAGGGGTTGGGGTTGGTGGCTGGGCCCGCCACCTCGCTCTGCCTGGATTACATACTTAAGTATGGGGCGACCGGGGTCGCCGGCTCACCACACCGGCCGCAGCCCCCCAGCGGGCCCACTTGTGGGCTCGCAAACGAGGGCGGCGTCTCGCCCCAAGGCGAGCGCCTTTTTTTTTTTTTTTTTTTTTTTTTTTTTTTTTTTTTTTTTTTTTTTTTTTTTGTCCGGGACGGCGCGACCACTAGGACCCGACCTCTTTGGTCGAGGGTCGCGGCCGCCGGACTTAGGTTAGCTTAGAGTAGACTAGGTTTAAGGTAGTTAAGTTAGCTAAGTTAGGTTAGGGTGCGGGCCCGCTTGTGGGTCCGCATATGAGAGGGCGGCGAACCCAAACCGAGTAACTGCCCTTTTCAGGGCAGCGAAAAGGGAGGGCAAGCCTAATGTGGAGGGTGGCGCGACCCATTAGGGGCGTGGCCGCCGGTCGGGACGTGGGAGCACGACCTCGGTAACACTCTGTTATACGATGGCGTGTGATCCTGCGTCCCCACGCGTAATCCCGGTGGCTCAACATCTTCACTGGGACCGCGGGCCCCTGTCTTGATCAAGACGGGGGCCAAGAGGTGGGTCTCTATAAACCCTGGCGGCACCAGCGGGGGAGGCGGGGATTCCGAACCTGCATTGCACGGTGTCGTCTTGAGGAGCGCCTAAGGGCGCAGCACCCCTTCGGGGGTGCAGAGAGGGCCCTTCCCGGGGCGGTCAGTGGGGCGTCGCGGTGGCAAGCTCACGCGATCCCGTGGCGCCCCACACTATGGCCATGAGGGAACAAGGAGGTTTAGTGGGTATGCTCCCATTCGGGGAGAGAATCTCACATAACTCGCGTGTCTTCCCCGAGGCACGGAGTATGCATTAAGCATTCCTCCTTGTATAAAAAAAAAAAAAAAAAAAAAAAAAAGGTTAGGTTAGGTTAGGTTAGGTTAGGTTAGGTTAGGTTAGGTTAGGTTAGGTTAGGTTAGGTTAGGTTAGGTTAGGTTAGGTTAGGTTAGGTTCCACGGACCTGCTCGGTTGTCCGAGTGGGCGGAGAGGTGAACTCCGACGTGGCGCGTCCCCGGGTGGTGGATAGGGGAACGCCCCGGCATATTGCTGGGGTAGGGCTTTTTTCGCCCCGCGAACCAAACACCAACAAACCCGCAAGTCCGCACTCAGCGGAAACGGGGGCTCTGCGCATTGAGCGTGGGGCCGCGAGGAAGAAAACCTCTATAAAAAATTACCCTGGTGGCAACACCACACTTGGTCGCCCACTGGTCTTCATGATCGGTGGACGCCAAGTAAACCGTAATCCGCATTGAGCGGACCGGGGGCCCTGCGCACTGAGCGTGGGGCTGCGAGGAAGAAAACCTCTCTAAAAAATTACCCCTTTCTGGGCGGAAACGCCCCGCGCGGCGGCTGGCTTCGGCCACCGTCGGGCAAACCGTAAACCCGCACGGAGCGGGAACGGGGGCTCCGCGCACTGAGCGCGGGGCTGCGAGGAAGAAAACCTCTATAAAAAATCACCCTAATCCCAAGCATCGCCGCCCGGCGAAGGGATGAATCGTTGGTGGGAGACCAGCGGCGAGGGCGGCAACACCGGGGGGGGCCTTTAAGGGGAAAAAACAAAAATGAGCGCGACGAATAAAGAAAAAACTACCCGGGAGGGTCCCGTTCGCGGGGAATCCCTTGGTGGGTCGGACAGCCGGCCCATCGGCCCCATTGTATACGGGGGGGCCATTCGCCGTGTGAAGGAGGAGAGAAGGTTAGGGTCAAATGGAGGAAGTAGAGAGGAGAAGGAGAAGGAGAGAGATAGAGTGAGGAGGCTGTCTGATTCAGATTCAACAGACAGCAGGGGCTCCATGGCAAGCGCTTCCAGCCGCTTTGCTTCCATGGAGTCCCTAGACCAGGAAGGTGCCGGAAGATTCTGGAGTGAGGGCCGCGGCCAGAAGAGGCCCAGAGATAAGGAGTTGAGCGGTAGCTCCACAGACACCCCCGCCAAAGGGGTACACAAAAGAAGGGGACGCGGCCGTCCGCCAACTACCGGCGAATACGTCGGGCTGGCGGCCGCCAAAGAATCTTTACGAAGAGCGACAGAAGCGGAGATGAGGGCACGAGCCGAGGCGGAGCTCCTCGACTCGGTTTTGGAGGCCCGCAAGACCCGCTCGGCCATAGTCGCGGCAGGCCCATCTACTGACGCGCCAATGGCAAACGAAGAAGACACGGCGACCACCGTCCTCAAACGGATTGGGTCCAGCCTAGACGTGGTTGAGAAGGTAGCGAAGAAGTCGTCCAACTTAAAAGGGACCTTCGTGCGCGCACTGCAAGACGCGGTCAGTGCCATTAAGGAAGACGTTGCTGGCCTTGCGCAGAGGACGATATCGGATGAAACACGCGCCTTGCAGGCAGATAACGCCCGCCTGCAAGCTGATATGGCCAGCCTCCGCAAGGAGCTGAATGAGATGCGCCAGGAGATGGAGAGGGTGCGGAAACAGGGTTCCGCCAATGCCCTCATGGACACGACAATGGAGGCCGTCCCTGTCCGGCCCCCACCACAACCACAAGCAGAGTCCTCCCTAGAGGACATATGTCGGGCGGTAATGGTCCAGGTGGGCGGTATGCTCAACGCCCGCCTGGCTTCCCTAGAGGATAGGTTGCTCCCTGAAAGGAATATGCGACCACCATTGGCGTCGGATAAAAACAAGGAAGACCGCACATATGCGACTGCGACCGCGAAGCCCAAACCCGCACCATCTTCGGGTACTCAAAAAACAGCTGGGACGAAGGCGCCCCCGGTGCCAGCACAGCCCGGTCCCAGTGGGCTCACGCGCCAGCCGCCTACCGTGCCCAAGAAGAGCAAAAAAGGCTCCAAAAAAGGAGCCAAAAAGAAGAAGAAAACTCGGCCGTCGACTGGCGAGAACCTTAAGTCCTCCTCTGTCGCCCCCGTAGCACCATCAAATGCCCCTCCTCGCCGTCCTCTTAACCCGGACGCGCTCGAGGAAAATTGGGTAACCGTAGGGAGAAATGGAAAAGCGCAAAGGCACAAGTCGAAAGCGGCTCCCACACAGGCTTCTACATCTCCGCCTGCATCGCGGCCGCAAAGACTGAAAGTGCCTCGGAGCTCTGCCGTCGTCGTGACACTTACCGAGGCGGCAATCAAAAAGGGGCTGACATATAGTAGTGTTCTGAGAGAGGCGAAATCGAAGCTCGACCTAAAAGAGGCGATAGGCGTGGAAGCGGTGCAATTCCGTCGGGCGGTTACCGGGGCTACTATCATCCGCATCCCCGGCGCCACCAGCGCCCCGAAGGCAGATATCCTGGCGCAGAAGCTCCAGGAAATTTACCAAAGTGACGACATTAAGGTCTCCAGGCCCGAAAAAATGGTCGACGTTAAGATTGAAGGTCTGGACGACTCTACCACGCCGGAAGAAATCAAAGAGGCCATAATGAAAAAAGGGGCATGCCCGGCAGACCAGGTCCGAGCTGGTCAACTCCGCCAGAACAGATCTGGTCTTTTCGACATCTGGGCACAGGTCCCTGTCACAACAGCAAAGAAGCTAGTGACTGGCCGCTTCTTAGTGGGCTGGGTAGCTGCCAAGGTCACGATTGGCAGACCAAGGGAGCTACGCTGCTACCGATGCATGCAGCAAGGACATACAGCGAGTCGCTGCGACGCGGAGGACCGCAGCCGGCTCTGCTATAAATGTGGACAAGAAGGCCACAAGGCCGCATCCTGCCCGTCGCAACCGAACTGCATCCTGTGCACGGCGGCGGGCAAGGATGCCAAACACCGGCTGGGGAGTTTAAATTGCTCGGCGCCCAGAAAAACGGTCCCCAAGAGAGCGCTAGCGGAAGTAGCACGTAGCGCGCCCCCACCGAGCGGGGAAGAAATGGAGATAGCGGAAGCCGTGCAAAATTAATATGGCCCTTCGAATCCTTCAAGCGAACCTCAACCACTGTGCCCGAGCTCAGGATCTGTTCATACAGAGCTTGGCACAGTGGTCGATAGACCTAGCAGTGACATCCGAACCGTATCTGGTCCCGGATAGAAACAATTGGGTGGGAGACTTAGAACATCTTGTCGCGATATACACAGGCGGCAACCCCCCAATTGTTTCCTCAAAAAGAGGAAGAGGATGTGTCGGTGTCAAAGTCGCCGGCATGGCTTTAATTGGCGTATACTTCTCTCCAAATCGTCCGTTGGCAGACTTTGAAGAATACTTGGAAGAGGTCAGTTCGCTCGTCCAGTGGGGAAGACCGCTCGGGGTTGTAGTGGCCGGGGACCTAAACGCCAAATCAAGGGCCTGGGGATCCTCGGTCTCAGACAGTCGCGGCGAGATACTTTTGTCATGGATGGCGCAACATGACCTGGCGCCACTTAATACGGGCTCCGTGCACACCTGCGTGCGCATGCGGGGCGGGTCTGTCGTAGATGTCACCCTTGCGAGTCCCGCCCTGGCATGCCGCGTGCAGGGCTGGGAAGTGTTGACTGAGGTGGAGACGTTATCGGACCACCGCTACATCCGGTTCGATATTCTCCCCTCGTCAACGCCCCCGACCAGTCGGAGCATCGCCATTCCCCAGGAGATCGGACAGATGTGGTCGTTAAGATCTCTAGACCGAGAGACAGTGGAACTCGCCGCCATAGTGGGGACGTGGTCCTACAGAATGGAGAATAAATGTGTCGACGACGGTATACAATGGCTAGGCGAGGTACTTGAGCACATATCGGACTGCGCGATGACAAAAGTCCAACCGTCGCCGCGGCGACGTAATCGAGTGTACTGGTGGTCGGATAGCCTTTCACAGTTGCGCTCTGCCTGCGTGGCTGCCCGCCGCCGGTACACTCGATACCGTAGAAGACGTCCTGGATGGGAGGAGTCTCAGGAACGGCATCTCTACACCGCATATCAAGAAGCCAAAAAGGCCCTGCGGTGTGAGATCGCCATTTCCAAAGACCAGGCCTGGGAGGAGTTCTTGAGCAGTCTAGAGTCAGACCCATGGGGCCGGCCGTATAAACTCGTTATGAGTAAGCTGCGCCCCTGGGCTCCCCCCCTTACTTCAACTCTAGACCCGGCACTACTTACATCTATTGTGTCGGCGCTCTTCCCTCTCAGCGCCCGAAGCACCGAATATGACTTCTCCGCCTCGATACCGGCCGGTTCTGTCCCGGAGGTAACCGAGGCGGAGATAAACTTGGCCAAGACTAAAATGCAGTGCAAGCGCACCGCCCCAGGTCCAGACGGTATACATGGGAGGGTGCTTGCACTAGCACTTCAAAACGGACTTGACGAACAGCTCGCGACACTGCTCACTAAGTGTCTAGAAGAAGGAGATTTCCCGACGACCTGGAAAACTGGAAGGTTGGTCCTGCTGAGGAAACCCGGGAAACCGGAGGACTCCCCGTCGGCCTACCGGCCAATAGTGCTGCTTGACGAGGCCGGCAAATTGTTCGAGAGGATAATTGCCGGTCGCGTCAATGAACATCTCTCCTCAGCGGGGCCAGACTTGGCAGATACCCAATTTGGGTTCAGGAGTCGCAGATCCACCATAGATGCGATTTCTAAACTAAGAAGGATTTGTGAAGAGGCGACATCTCGGGGCGGGGTGGCGATAGCAGTGTCGCTCGACATTGCAAACGCTTTCAACACCCTGCCCTGGGACAGTATAATGGAGGGACTCGTACACCATCAGGTCCCTCTGTACCTACGTCGAATCATCAGCTGCTACTTACGGGACAGAAAGATCTTTTACCCCACTCAGGACAGCTGGGAAAGACACGACATAACGTGTGGAGTTCCACAGGGGTCGGTCTTAGGACCGCTCCTGTGGAATATCGGATACAACTCGGTACTGCGGGGAGCGTTAGTCCGCGGGGTGCAACTCATTTGCTACGCGGACGACACACTTGTCGTAGCTACCGGGTCAGACTTCAGAGAAGCAAAACTGCGGGCTACAGCCGGTGCCTCACAAGTATCGACGAAGATCCGCCGTTTAGGCTTGAGAGTCGCCCTTGAAAAATCGGAGGCGATTTGCTTTCAGCCCCAGTCAGGGCTGGAAATCATAGTTGGAGGTACTTCAATCCCAATCCGAAGTACACTGAAGTACCTGGGTCTAACACTCGACTCGAGGTGGAGTTTTAAGCCGCATTTTGCGGCTCTAGCCCCAAAACTCGACGCCACAGCGGCGGCTCTAAGTCGCATCTTACCAAATGTGGGTGGCCCAAGTTCGA
>NC_059997.1:8630000-8641220 GCF_912999745.1 Papilio machaon
GTGGGCATATCCTTTCTCCACCGCTTTTTGCCAAGTCAGTGGCGACACCGCTACCACGATATGGCTTGTGTGTGGATTCCTAGTTTTCCTTCTATATTTAATTTCGATCCTGTTTTCCTCTTCATCGAGGGAGCCAAAAATACCCCGATTTTGATTTCTCAGTGCTTTCTGTATGTCTTCGTCCGTGTTGATGTTTAGGACGTCTCTGAGGAGCAGCATCGGGTCTTTGTTTTTGACCTCCTCGACACTGAGATCTTTGGCTGTGGTTTTGAGTCTCTCCTTCATCTTCTCCCTTTCCTCTTTAGATCGGAATCCCATTATAATTTTCCTATCTTTTGCCTTTCTAATCCTTTCCACTCTCACCCAACCTTCCTTTGCGTCTACTGTCTTCCGAACCTTTTCTAGCACCTCTTCCCCCGTGTCCATTTCGTTATTAGAAGTGACAACTATGGAATGTAGCGTCACTTTCTTTGGTGTTTCCTGTGTATTTTTCTTCCCATTTTTTGTGATATTGGCGTATGTATCTGTTTGTGTAGCCAATTTCTCGCTGAGTTCCGTAATTTTCTTGTTGTTTTCCAATAGTAGCCTTGAATTCTCCTCTAGTTTACTTAGAAGTTCTTCGTCAATTTTGCGGGGGGCTATTTGGTTTATTGTGCTTTGGTCGGTTTGTAATGTTTTTGGGGTTTCACATTGAGTGGAGCCCTTTTTGAGTTCCATGTCAAGCTCTTTGACTATATTGTAGAGACGTTTTAGTGACTCTTTGAATACATTTTTAATTTCAGTTTTTAAGTTTCTGGAGTTGTTCAAGTGGAGAAGGGCTTTATTATGGCAGGCCCTTGCTTCGGCAACACGACTTTGGTTGCCCTCCTTGGGTGGGGTGTCCAGCACTATTTGTGTGATTTTCTCCGAATCCGGTTTCTCACCCTGTGGAGATGCTGATGTCGGTTTTTCATCTTGCGTTTGTCTTTGCGCAGTGCTGGCCGCCTCCCATTCACCGATGCTACGTCTCACACTTGTTGCTGTGGCTGGTCTTGACATGTTTGCAGTGGGTTTGGTTGGGGTTCTTATTCCCAACATGTGGAGGCAGAGTTGTCAATCAATAATACGTAATCCAAAAAGGTTTGTAAAAGTTGTATATATAGAGTATATAAAGTATGATTACTTGTCAAGGGCTGACTAATTTCAGTATACAATAAAATTTCACTAAAATTAATTTTATTTGTGTCTTACAGTAACTCTACTATTTGTAGAGCTTGTCTCTACATTCACTTTTCTGATAGAGCTAGGCAAGCTCTTTGTACTTGTTTTTATGTTACTAAGGTTTAAAGTTTTTGTTTTATAAAAACAACTCAAGTCCGATGCTACTTAAGGTCTATCTGATAGTCTCAACGTAAAGCTCTCCAGGAGCCCTTTACAATGATACCAAACACCGATTACTTACGATGAATGTAGCCGGAGTTATAATTATCTTAATTTATAGTTTAAAAGTAGTTAAACCCAAGACTTTACAATTTTACTTAAACTAATTCTAAAACTAAATAAATATATTACAATTGTTTAGTATTGTTGCTCAAATCTCAACAATAGAGCAATAATAAACGGGCGCGGCGAAAACAATAGAACAATAGGCGGTCGAGTTAACGTTCATGCCATTGAATACTAAACAAATAAGTCGATTTATGACAATGTCCAAGTTAAACAAATAATAAATCTATTTGTTTGGTCATAAAACTTCTCGACGCTAATTACAATTGAACGTCGGTCTCCCTATTGTTATTGGATGTAAACAAAATCTTCTTTCAATAGCTTAATTAACACTGTTTGAAAGTCTTTTAAAAGTTAATTTACAAATGATTTATAAATGATTTAAAAGTAATTTATATGTTTCAATCGTTTACACAATGAACCAAACGTTACAAAATGAAATAACTAAATGTAAATGAAATGTTTCAAACGTTAATTAATGAAATCAAACGAATTTAAACTAAACCAAGCGAAATTAAATTAAACCAAACGAGACAAAACGAAACAAAATTTTTTAAAATGCTTTGCTTAGTTTCGCTTACAACAATAATACAAACGAATTTAAATTAAACAAGACAAATTTTTATAAAATGTTTCGTTTCGTTTGGTAATATTAAATCCAAACGAATCCAAACGAATCGAAACGAAACAATTTTTTATAAGTTTTCACTTTTACAATTTTATTCTTATATGTTATATATATACTCTATTCACTCATTAATAACCATTTATAAATGTTTTTTTATTATTTTACGATTTTTGTTTACATCATCATTTACGTTTTTCTGAATTTTCAAAATTCAAAATAAAATAGAAAGAAAATTAAGACGGGTCAAAAAACCCCGTCAATCTTATTTTTTACAAGTGCTTTTTTTAGCCTGCTTACAATTTTTGTCAAAAAATTCATAAATAAAAAAGTTATTTTTCGAATTAAATTACGTAAACATTTGGTCCACTTTTTATAAATTTGGGTGTATCTTAATAAATACTGGTCAGAAAAATCTGAGTGAGGTGTCTTTTTATTCGTTATTAAATGCCGGATTTAACCATAATTTAAAAAATATACCTAAAAGATTTAAATCCGGAGTTATGAATTTTTTTAAAATGTCATAAAATTTTCACTTTTTCAGTGCCTTATAACTTTTCACTGTATTGTCCAATTTCAGATCTTGAAACGGCGTCAGATTCCTCTCTTCGTCAGCTTTCGATTGGTGTATGTTGTCACGCTCCAGCTGCCCCGGATCAATGACCTCGTGGCCACGTGGTACTTGTTTTTTTGGCTTTTTGACCCGGTTATCCGGGTCAGAAAAATCCAAAAACTATCCAGGCTCCTAGATGTCGACGAGCACTACAGTTTGACTCCAAAAAACCGGTATGTCGTCGATTTACTTTAGCCAGCGTTAATTTTTGAAGTTTGAAATGTTGAAATTTTTCACTTTTTTATGTATAATTTCCAAACGGGTTGTCCAAAATTCACAATTTACACACCGTTGTAATCCCTGCACAATTCTGCGTACTTTGGTATGCAGCACTCCCACTATTGGAATACTTTTCCCACTCTCACGAATTTTTAAACTTTTCTTAGGTGCGGAGCGACGCGGAACGACTCGGGAGCGGTGTCGTCGGTACGGCGGCTGGCGCGCAACTTGGGTTAGGTTAGGTTAGGTTAGGTTAGGTTAGGTTAGGTTAGGTTAGGTTAGGTTAGGTTAGGTTAGGTTAGGTTAGGTTAGGTTAGGTTAGGTTAGGTTAGGTTAGGTTAGGTTAGGTTAGGTTAGGTTAGGTTAGGTTAGGTTAGGTTAGGTTAGGTTAGGTTAGGTTAGGTTAGGTTAGGTTAGGTTAGGTTAGGTTAGGTTAGGTTAGGTTAGGTTAGGTTAGGTTAGGTTAGGTTAGGTTAGGTTAGGTTAGGTTAGGTTAGGTTAGGTTAGGTTAGGTTAGGTTAGGTTAGGTTAGGTTAGGTTAGGTTAGGTTAGGTTAGGTTAGGTTAGGTTAGGTTAGGTTAGGTTAGGTTAGGTTAGGTTAGGTTAGGTTAGGTTAGGTTAGGTTAGGTTAGGTTAGGTTAGGTTAGGTTAGGTTAGGTTAGGTTAGGTTAGGTTAGGTTAGGTTAGGTTAGGTTAGGTTAGGTTAGGTTAGGTTAGGTTAGGTTAGGTTAGGTTAGGTTAGGTTAGGTTAGGTTAGGTTAGGTTAGGTTAGGTTAGGTTAGGTTAGGTTAGGTTAGGTTAGGTTAGGTTAGGTTAGGTTAGGTTAGGTTAGGTTAGGTTAGGTTAGGTTAGGTTAGGTTAGGTTAGGTTAGGTTAGGTTAGGTTAGGTTAGGTTAGGTTAGGTTAGGTTAGGTTAGGTTAGGTTAGGTTAGGTTAGGTTAGGTTAGGTTAGGTTAGGTTAGGTTAGGTTAGGTTAGGTTAGGTTAGGTTAGGTTAGGTTAGGTTAGGTTAGGTTAGGTTAGGTTAGGTTAGGTTAGGTTAGGTTAGGTTAGGTTAGGTTAGGTTAGGTTAGGTTAGGTTAGGTTAGGTTAGGTTAGGTTAGGTTAGGTTAGGTTAGGTTAGGTTAGGTTAGGTTAGGTTAGGTTAGGTTAGGTTAGGTTAGGTTAGGTTAGGTTAGGTTAGGTTAGGTTAGGTTAGGTTAGGTTAGGTTAGGTTAGGTTAGGTTAGGTTAGGTTAGGTTAGGTTAGGTTAGGTTAGGTTAGGTTAGGTTAGGTTAGGTTAGGTTAGGTTAGGTTAGGTTAGGTTAGGTTAGGTTAGGTTAGGTTAGGTTAGGTTAGGTTAGGTTAGGTTAGGTTAGGTTAGGTTAGGTTAGGTTAGGTTAGGTTAGGTTAGGTTAGGTTAGGTTAGGTTAGGTTAGGTTAGGTTAGGTTAGGTTAGGTTAGGTTAGGTTAGGTTAGGTTAGGTTAGGTTAGGTTAGGTTAGGTTAGGTTAGGTTAGGTTAGGTTAGGTTAGGTTAGGTTAGGTTAGGTTAGGTTAGGTTAGGTTAGGTTAGGTTAGGTTAGGTTAGGTTAGGTTAGGTTAGGTTAGGTTAGATTAGGTTAGGTTAGGTTAGGTTAGGTTAGGTTAGGTTAGGTTAGGTTAGGTTAGGTTAGGTTAGGTTAGGTTAGGTTAGGTTAGGTTAGGTTAGGTTAGGTTAGGTTAGGTTAGGTTAGGTTAGGTTAGGTTAGGTTAGGTTAGGTTAGGTTAGGTTAGGTTAGGTTAGGTTAGGTTAGGTTAGGTTAGGTTAGGTTAGGTTAGGTTAGGTTAGGTTAGGTTAGGTTAGGTTAGGTTAGGTTAGGTTAGGTTAGGTTAGGCTAGGTTAGGTTAGGTTAGGTTAGGTTAGGTTAGGTTAGGTTAGGTTAGGTTAGGTTAGGTTAGGTTAGGTTAGGTTAGGTTAGGTTAGGTTAGGTTAGGTTAGGTTAGGTTAGGTTAGGTTAGGTTAGATTAGGTTAGGTTAGGTTAGGTTAGGTTAGGTTAGGTTAGGTTAGGTTAGGTTAGGTTAGGTTAGGTTAGGTTAGGTTAGGTTAGGTTAGGTTAGGTTAGGTTAGGTTAGGTTAGGTTAGGTTAGGTTAGGTTAGGTTAGGTTAGGTTAGGTTAGGTTAGGTTAGGTTAGGTTAGGTTAGGTTAGGTTAGGTTAGGTTAGGTTAGGTTAGGTTAGGTTAGGTTAGGTTAGGTTAGGTTAGGTTAGGTTAGGTTAGGTTAGGTTAGGTTAGGTTAGGTTAGGTTAGGTTAGGTTAGGTTAGGTTAGGTTAGGTTAGGTTAGGTTAGGTTAGGTTAGGTTAGGTTAGGTTAGGTTAGGTTAGGTTAGGTTAGGTTAGGTTAGGTTAGGTTAGGTTAGGTTAGGTTAGGTTAGGTTAGGTTAGGTTAGGTTAGGTTAGGTTAGGTTAGGTTAGGTTAGGTTAGGTTAGGTTAGGTTAGGTTAGGTTAGGTTAGGTTAGGTTAGGTTAGGTTAGGTTAGGTTAGGTTAGGTTAGGTTAGGTTAGGTTAGGTTAGGTTAGGTTAGGTTAGGTTAGGTTAGGTTAGGTTAGGTTAGGTTAGGTTAGGTTAGGTTAGGTTAGGTTAGGTTAGGTTAGGTTAGGTTAGGTTAGGTTAGGTTAGGTTAGGTTAGGTTAGGTTAGGTTAGGTTAGGTTAGGTTAGGTTAGGTTAGGTTAGGTTAGGTTAGGTTAGGTTAGGTTAGGTTAGGTTAGGTTAGGTTAGGTTAGGTTAGGTTAGGTTAGGTTAGGTTAGGTTAGGTTAGGTTAGGTTAGGCTAGGTTAGGTTAGGTTAGGTTAGGTTAGGTTAGGTTAGGTTAGGTTAGGTTAGGTTAGGTTAGGTTAGGTTAGGTTAGGTTAGGTTAGGTTAGGTTAGGTTAGGTTAGGTTAGGTTAGGTTAGGTTAGGTTAGGTTAGGTTAGGTTAGGTTAGGTTAGGTTAGGTTAGGTTAGGTTAGGTTAGGTTAGGTTAGGTTAGGTTAGGTTAGGTTAGGTTAGGTTAGGTTAGGTTAGGTTAGGTTAGGTTAGGTTAGGTTAGGTTAGGTTAGGTTAGGTTAGGTTAGGTTAGGTTAGGTTAGGTTAGGTTAGGTTAGGTTAGGTTAGGTTAGGTTAGGATAGGTTAGGTTAGGTTAGGTTAGGTTAGGTTAGGTTAGGTTAGGTTAGGTTAGGTTAGGTTAGGTTAGGTTAGGTTAGGTTAGGTTAGGTTAGGTTAGGTTAGGTTAGGTTAGGTTAGGTTAGGTTAGGTTAGGTTAGGTTAGGTTAGGTTAGGTTAGGTTAGGTTAGGTTAGGTTAGGTTAGGTTAGGTTAGGTTAGGTTAGGTTAGGTTAGGTTAGGTTAGGTTAGGTTAGGTTAGGTTAGGTTAGGTTAGGTTAGGTTAGGTTAGGTTAGGTTAGGTTAGGTTAGGTTAGGTTAGGTTAGGTTAGGTTAGGTTAGGTTAGGTTAGGTTAGGTTAGGTTAGGTTAGGTTAGGTTAGGTTAGGTTAGGTTAGGTTAGGTTAGGTTAGGTTAGGTTAGGTTAGGTTAGGTTAGGTTAGGTTAGGTTAGGTTAGGTTAGGTTAGGTTAGGTTAGGTTAGGTTAGGTTAGGTTAGGTTAGGTTAGGTTAGGTTAGGTTAGGTTAGGTTAGGTTAGGTTAGGTTAGGTTAGGTTAGGTTAGGTTAGGTTAGGTTAGGTTAGGTTAGGTTAGGTTAGGTTAGGTTAGGTTAGGTTAGGTTAGGTTAGGTTAGGTTAGGTTAGGTTAGGTGAGGTTAGGTTAGGTTAGGTTAGGTTAGGTTAGGTTAGGTTAGGTTAGGTTAGGTTAGGTTAGGTTAGGTTAGGTTAGGTTAGGTTAGGTTAGGTTAGGTTAGGTTAGGTTAGGTTAGGTTAGGTTAGGTTAGGTTAGGTTAGGTTAGGTTAGGTTAGGTTAGGTTAGGTTAGGTTAGGTTAGGTTAGGTTAGGTTAGGTTAGGTTAGGTTAGGTTAGGTTAGGTTAGGTTAGGTTAGGTTAGGTTAGGTTAGGTTAGGTTAGGTTAGGTTAGGTTAGGTTAGGTTAGGTTAGGTTAGGTTAGGTTAGGTTAGGTTAGGTTAGGTTAGGTTAGGTTAGGTTAGGTTAGGTTAGGTTAGGTTAGGTTAGGTTAGGTTAGGTTAGGTTAGGTTAGGTTAGGTTAGGTTAGGTTAGGTTAGGTTAGGTTAGGTTAGGTTAGGTTAGGTTAGGTTAGGTTAGGTTAGGTTAGGTTAGGTTAGGTTAGGTTAGGTTAGGTTAGGTTAGGTTAGGTTAGGTTAGGTTAGGTTAGGTTAGGTTAGGTTAGGTTAGGTTAGGTTAGGTTAGGTTAGGTTAGGTTAGGTTAGGTTAGGTTAGGTTAGGTTAGGTTAGGTTAGGTTAGGTTAGGTTAGATTAGGTTAGGTTAGGTTAGGTTAGGTTAGGTTAGGTTAGGTTAGGTTAGGTTAGGTTAGGTTAGGTTAGGTTAGGTTAGGTTAGGTTAGGTTAGGTTAGGTTAGGTTAGGTTAGGTTAGGTTAGGTTAGGTTAGGTTAGGTTAGGTTAGGTTAGGTTAGGTTAGGTTAGGTTAGGTTAGGTTAGGTTAGGTTAGGTTAGGTTAGGTTAGGTTAGGTTAGGTTAGGTTAGGTTAGGTTAGGTTAGGTTAGGTTAGGTTAGGTTAGGTTAGGTTAGGTTAGGTTAGGTTAGGTTAGGTTAGGTTAGGTTAGGTTAGGTTAGGTTAGGTTAGGTTAGGTTAGGTTAGGTTAGGTTAGGTTAGGTTAGGTGAGGTTAGGTTAGGTTAGGTTAGGTTAGGTTAGGTTAGGTTAGGTTAGGTTAGGTTAGGTTAGGTTAGGTTAGGTTAGGTTAGGTTAGGTTAGGTTAGGTTAGGTTAGGTTAGGTTAGGTTAGGTTAGGTTAGGTTAGGTTAGGTTAGGTTAGGTTAGGTTAGGTTAGGTTAGGTTAGGTTAGGTTAGGTTAGGTTAGGTTAGGTTAGGTTAGGTTAGGTTAGGTTAGGTTAGGTTAGGTTAGGTTAGGTTAGGTTAGGTTAGGTTAGGTTAGGTTAGGTTAGGTTAGGTTAGGTTAGGTTAGGTTAGGTTAGGTTAGGTTAGATTAGGTTAGGTTAGGTTAGGTTAGGTTAGGTTAGGTTAGGTTAGGTTAGGTTAGGTTAGGTTAGGTTAGGTTAGGTTAGGTTAGGTTAGGTTAGGTTAGGTTAGGTTAGGTTAGGTTAGGTTAGGTTAGGTTAGGTTAGGTTAGGTTAGGTTAGGTTAGGTTAGGTTAGGTTAGGTGAGGTTAGGTTAGGTTAGGTTAGGTTAGGTTAGGTTAGGTTAGGTTAGGTTAGGTTAGGTTAGGTTAGGTTAGGTTAGGTTAGGTTAGGTTAGGTTAGGTTAGGTTAGGTTAGGTTAGGTTAGGTTAGGTTAGGTTAGGTTAGGTTAGGTTAGGTTAGGTTAGGTTAGGTTAGGTTAGGTTAGGTTAGGTTAGGTTAGGTTAGGTTAGGTTAGGTTAGGTTAGGTTAGGTTAGGTTAGGTTAGGTTAGGTTAGGTTAGGTTAGGTTAGGTTAGGTTAGGTTAGGTTAGGTTAGGTTAGGTTAGGTTAGGTTAGGTTAGGTTAGGTTAGGTTAGGTTAGGTTAGGTTAGGTTAGGTTAGGTTAGGTTAGGTTAGGTTAGGTTAGGTTAGGTTAGGTTAGGTTAGGTTAGGTTAGGTTAGGTTAGGTTAGGTTAGGTTAGGTTAGGTTAGGTTAGGTTAGGTTAGGTTAGGTTAGGTTAGGTTAGGTTAGGTTAGGTTAGGTTAGGTTAGGTTAGGTTAGGTTAGGTTAGGTTAGGTTAGGTTAGGTTAGGTTAGGTTAGGTTAGATTAGGTTAGGTTAGGTTAGGTTAGGTTAGGTTAGGTTAGGTTAGGTTAGGTTAGGTTAGGTTAGGTTAGGTTAGGTTAGGTTAGGTTAGGTTAGGTTAGGTTAGGTTAGGTTAGGTTAGGTTAGGTTAGGTTAGGTTAGGTTAGGTTAGGTTAGGTTAGGTTAGGTTAGGTTAGGTTAGGTTAGGTTAGGTTAGGTTAGGTTAGGTTAGGTTAGGTTAGGTTAGGTTAGGTTAGGTTAGGTTAGGTTAGGTTAGGTTAGGTTAGGTTAGGTTAGGTTAGGTTAGGTTAGGTTAGGTTAGGTTAGGTTAGGTTAGGTTAGGTTAGGTTAGGTTAGGTTAGGTTAGGTTAGGTTAGGTTAGGTTAGGTTAGGTTAGGTTAGGTTAGGTTAGGTTAGGTTAGGTTAGGTTAGGTTAGGTTAGGTTAGGTTAGGTTAGGTTAGGTTAGGTTAGGTTAGGTTAGGTTAGGTTAGGTTAGGTTAGGTTAGGTTAGGTTAGGTTAGGTTAGGTTAGGTTAGGTTAGGTTAGGTTAGGTTAGGTTAGGTTAGGTTAGGTTAGGTTAGGTTAGGTTAGGTTAGGTTAGGTTAGGTTAGGTTAGGTTAGGTTAGGTTAGGTTAGGTTAGGTTAGGTTAGGTTAGGTTAGGTTAGGTTAGGTTAGGTTAGGTTAGGTTAGGTTAGGTTAGGTTAGGTTAGGTTAGGTTAGGTTAGGTTAGGTTAGGTTAGGTTAGGTTAGGTTAGGTTAGGTTAGGTTAGGTTAGGTTAGGTTAGGTTAGGTTAGGTTAGGTTAGGTTAGGTTAGGTTAGGTTAGGTTAGGTTAGGTTAGGTTAGGTTAGGTTAGGTTAGGTTAGGTTAGGTTAGGTTAGGTTAGGTTAGGTTAGGTTAGGTTAGGTTAGGTTAGGTTAGGTTAGGTTAGGTTAGGTTAGGTTAGGTTAGGTTAGGTTAGGTTAGGTTAGGTTAGGTTAGGTTAGGTTAGGTTAGGTTAGGTTAGGTTAGGTTAGGTTAGGTTAGGTTAGGTTAGGTTAGGTTAGGTTAGGTTAGGTTAGGTTAGGTTAGGTTAGGTTAGGTTAGGTTAGGTTAGGATAGGTTAGGTTAGGTTAGGTTAGGTTAGGTTAGGTTAGGTTAGGTTAGGTTAGGTTAGGTTAGGTTAGGTGAGGTTAGGTTAGGTTAGGTTAGGTTAGGTTAGGTTAGGTTAGGTTAGGTTAGGTTAGGTTAGGTTAGGTTAGGTTAGGTTAGGTTAGGTTAGGTTAGGTTAGGTTAGGTTAGGTTAGGTTAGGTTAGGTTAGGTTAGGTTAGGTTAGGTTAGGTTAGGTTAGGTTAGGTTAGGTTAGGTTAGGTTAGGTTAGGTTAGGTTAGGTTAGGTTAGGTTAGGTTAGGTTAGGTTAGGTTAGGTTAGGTTAGGTTAGGTTAGGTTAGGTTAGGTTAGGTTAGGTTAGGTTAGGTTAGGTTAGGTTAGGTTAGGTTAGGTTAGGTTAGGTTAGGTTAGGTTAGGTTAGGTTAGGTTAGGTTAGGTTAGGTTAGGTTAGGTTAGGTTAGGTTAGGTTAGGTTAGGTTAGGTTAGGTTAGGTTAGGTTAGGTTAGGTTAGGTTAGGTTAGGTTAGGTTAGGTTAGGTTAGGTTAGGTTAGGTTAGGTTAGGTTAGGTTAGTTAGGTTAGGTTAGGTTAGGTTAGGTTAGGTTAGGTTAGGTTAGGTTAGGTTAGGTTAGGTTAGGTTAGGTTAGGTTAGGTTAGGTTAGGTTAGGTTAGGTTAGGTTAGGTTAGGTTAGGTTAGGTTAGGTTAGGTTAGGTTAGGTTAGGTTAGGTTAGGTTAGGTTAGGTTAGGTTAGGTTAGGTTAGGTTAGGTTAGGTTAGGTTAGGTTAGGTTAGGTTAGGTTAGGTTAGTTAGGTTAGGTTAGGTTAGGTTAGGTTAGGTTAGGTTAGGTTAGGTTAGGTTAGGTTAGGTTAGGTTAGGTTAGGTTAGGTTAGGTTAGGTTAGGTTAGGTTAGGTTAGGTTAGGTTAGGTTAGGTTAGGTTAGGTTAGGTTGGTTAGGTTAGGTTAGGTTAGGTTAGGTTAGGTTAGTTAGGTTAGGTTAGGTTAGGTTAGGTTAGGTTAGGTTAGGTTAGGTTAGGTTAGGTTAGGTTAGGTTAGTTAGGTTAGGTTAGGTTAGGTTAGGTTAGGTTAGGTTAGGTTAGGTTAGGTTAGGTTAGGTTAGGTTAGGTTAGGTTAGGTTAGGTTAGGTTAGGTTAGGTTAGGTTAGGTTAGGTTAGGTTAGGTTAGGTTAGGTTAGGTTAGGTTAGGTTAGGTTAGGTTAGGTTAGGTTAGGTTAGGTTAGGTTAGGTTAGGTTAGGTTAGGTTAGGTTAGGTTAGGTTAGGTTAGGTTAGGTTAGGTTAGGTTAGGTTAGGTTAGGTTAGGTTAGGTTAGGTTAGGTTAGGTTAGGTTAGGTTAGGTTAGGTTAGGTTAGGTTAGGTTAGGTTAGGTTAGGTTAGGTTAGGTTAGG